>NW_026111470.1:0-3257 GCF_024679095.1 Eriocheir sinensis | reverse complement strand
GGATGAGAACACGTTCCTGGGTGCCGACGTGAGGGGACGATGCCCTCCGCCCACCCTCCCTCCTGCTGCCCCCAGCATTCTAGAATGGAAAAAAAAAACAAAAAAAAAACGTTGACGTCACCACGCCAGCACTCGGCCGCCGCGTCGTAAGAGGGGGCGTGCTGGAGGGCGCCACACGGCAGCAGTTTTATCAGTGTCATCCTTTTCACCACCGAGTCGCACTAGACCTCGTAATGTGTTTCGTGATTGCTTTCCTTGCTATGAAAATAAACTTGTTTCTGAAATGAGGTTGAGACCAGGAAGTACATTTGGGTGATGCAGCACACCGCATGACGCACCGTGAACCGGGCTGGCATGGGTGAAGCATTAGGAAATTCCATATGTCTTACTTAACGCAGACAGCCACGAAATAGCCACAAACTGCACGCCGGGATATTTTTTTTGTAGAGCAGCCGAACTGAAAATGTGGTGCAGGGAAAACAGATGTTCTCTTAAACAAACTGTGTTGCAGGACACGTGCCGTTGTAAGGGATTCTTTTTTTGAACAGCCATGTAGCGTAAAAGTGTTCCTGCCGTCTTTCCCTCACTTCCTCGTAGCCTCATTCTTTCCCCTCTTTATCTCGAGGTTTTCTGCTGCTATCGAGAAGGGTGCACCTAAGCCGGTTCTCTCCTTCTACACGACAACAACAGAAACATCATCATCATCACCACCATCAGCAACACCCAAAACAACAACAATAAAACCAGACCAAACTCAATCACATCAAGAAGCTTCACGCGAACACAAAGGTTCACACAAAGATGATTTATTGGTTTCTTCCAAAAACACGTGAAGCTCGAGTCAGCAAATACACACACACACACACACACACACACACACACACACACACACACACACACACACACACACAGGAACATTGTGGGGAAAAGGTATTTTTGTGGGATGCATCAGACTTTGCAGAGTTTGCAGGCACAGCTTGAGGCGGGGCAACTGTTGAATATGAAAGAAAACTTTCACCGATGCCGCTCAAAGAAAAAGGAAAGTAAAAGTCAGCCGAAGCGAATATACGGGAAAATTGTTACAATATGCTCATCCGTCCATTTCGCCTCACAGTACTCGATATACCTGAGGTTAAAAATGAAAAAATAATTGTAACTTGAATAAGAAACTTATATCCCCGCAGTCTGTTATTTAATGTACATGTCGGGTTTTTTTTCCGCTCATCAAGGCAGTCCCTCTCTCACCACGTGCCCTTTCTTCTTCTAGTTTCATGTCTTGTACACGTACGGCGGCCCAACGGGGAGTGTAGTCGCGTTTGGTATGTCGCACTTATGAAGGGCAAAATGTATGAAGTCGCGCCTATGAAGGGCAATGTATGTAGTCGCGCCTATGCAGGTTGTCGCGCCTATGAAGGCTATATATATGGAGGCGCGTCATGGTATGTCGTGCCTATGAAGGCCATATGTATGGAGTGTATGAATGTAGAATATTGAAGGGGCGTTCTGGAGCAGTGTCATGCCTGGCATGTTGTTTACAGTGCCTAAAAAGGCATAGATAAGGGAGGGGTTTTGCGGTTGACCCTAGGGTCAAAAATGAGGGCCATAGAGAGGTTCTTTCGCCCTGGCGGAGTGAGAGACGGGAGTGAGACGGTTAGAGGAAGTAATGAGTTCTGTTCCCACGGCTGACGTGGTGAAAGAGAAGATCAAAGGCTGTCATTAGGACCTCAAATGTCGGTCAAGAAAGGCATTGTTAATGATCTGTTAGGATATGTGACAAATTTGGTATACTCTGATGTAAATTCGTATCAATTATCTGTTATGCTGTGTCGTGTGCTGTATGATTAAGTGAATGTATCAGCTTATCCCGGCAGGTAAACCGCATTAAAGCGAGTGTAAAAGGCTGGGTCTTGTGTGATTAATCTGCATTCCAGTCGCAATGGCGACTATAAGATTCAGTGATATTAATGCGGAAGATTACTACAATTGATCGATCAAATAGAACAAGAAGAAATCACAATTTTAAGATAAGTGGTAAAGATTATCGTCGCACGAAGCTAAATACTTCTTCTTCAATCGAGTTGTTAATGTTTGGAACTCTCCACCCTGTGATGTCGTTTAGACAACAGTGTTACGGCAACTAAGATATTACTCATTGTCATAATAACGTAAAGTTCTTTCGAATACTGGTGTCCTTCTCTGTTTATATCGCCCGGTTAGTGGTAGCAATGATATGTAGTCTTTTCCTTCTTTACTACATAAATTCCATACAGTTTTCCATGCTGTATGGTTCTTTTCCTGCCAACTTTGGCTGGAGAGGATGGGGAGTGGGGAGGGAGCCTTCTCAGCTTTGGCTGGAGGATGAGAATTGAGGGCCTTCGCCTTTGCTGTCCTTCATCTTCCACCTTTGATTAGATGGTTAGTGTAGTTTGTCACAAACAGCTCCGTAAGGACCAGCAGGTCTGCTGTTGTTTGTTCTTCATTTGTAGGTTCCCTTCTCTCTATCCCTCCATATCTTCTTTTCCTCCTTTTCCCTCTACCTTTTCATTCCTCCTCCTCCTCCTCCTCTTCCTCCTCTTCTCTCCCTTCCATCCTTACCTTTCTCCCTCCCTCTCTCCCTCTTCTCTCCTCCCCCTCCATCCCTCCCTCCCCTTCCCTTTCCTTCCTCGTGTTATTAAATAAGTCAGATTTATCTCAAATTCACTGTCTGGGCAGACAAATATTCGAAAAGAGAGGCAAAACCAGTTTGTTGATATATATATATATATATATATATATATATATATATATATATATATATATATATATATATATATATATATATATATATATATATATATATAAATATGTTGTATATTCACATCCTTATGGATATCTTCTTGTTGATTTGGGTATAAATACTCCTGAATCCCTACAGTTTCGCTCAAACATTGTTGGAGAACCCCCAGATGAACGCGTATTCCAATGGTGAACTCAGGAAGAAGGAACTCTTACACGTTCTATACACCCAACATAACGAACCCTATGGTTTAAGCTCTCAGCTACTTCTGATCTTACTCTCCTAAGCCTTTGCAGCTGCTTTCTTAACCCCTCGAAGTCCGCCTTCCTGAAGTCAGGTATTAAGTGTTGTTTCTGCTGACTCTGTCCTCCCATTTAATATTAAATCTAATTTCCTTATGATTACTTACCTAATGAATCCCCAACCTCAATGTTGCTTATTATGTCCTCTATTAGTTAACAACAAAGCCAAAATATTTTCT
>NW_026111469.1:0-3270 GCF_024679095.1 Eriocheir sinensis | reverse complement strand
AGTTATTATTCAACCTCCTGGAAAACCTTAAGAAAAAGTGTAGGGATGAAAATGGTTGTGGAAATAGCCATGAAATGTGTGCGAGAACCGTGAGGCCATGGGCGGCCGTGACCCGTGGCTAACCGCCGAGGCCTGGAGTCCCTTGATAGAGACTCTGTCAAGGGTCTCCACCGCAGCCTACTCCGCCGCCAGTGACGACAACGGCACAGCACGAAGCCTGCCACATATTGTAGGACTGATTGACAGTTTGTTGTTGCAGTTATACAACACAGGAGAAGGGCGGAACCTGCCCTCCCAACCTGGCCCAGGCAATACATGGTGTTATTGTACAACTATTGCCACATCTGTAGGGAGCACCATGACACAAAAAGCTGTACTGGCGGGGGACAAGTGCTACAGTAAAACAATAAACAGTAGCCATGATGAGATGAAGGGGCGGACACATTGAGGGACTTCACCCAGAAACTACAATCTGGGGAAAATGCATTATAGGCTACTCACTAAATATACACGAAAAAAAAAATAATAACTCGACAAATCCAGCCACACTAAATCAAACCTAACATAACTGCATCTTAAAAGGTCCCCTCATAAACTATTGGAAAGCAATGCTTCCCAACTCTTTGGAAACATTTAATTTCCAAATTCTTTGAAGACATGTTTCCAAAGAGTTTGCCAACAGCTGGGAATAATGTTTCTTGTCGTACTCTTAGTGTTTCCGCAGCTGAGGAGGTTGCAGTAACCCGTGATGGACGAGTGTGACCCGCAGGTGGAAATATTGGTGCAGGGTTCCGTGAAAGGACGAGTGTCCCGCATAAGGGTGACTCCGGCCGTTTTCTTATATACTTCCCTTGGCTCCATTACTCCACACCTGAGACAAGCTAATGGACAAACTTGGGCCTAAATACACACATACACAGGCCTGTCACCCGGCGACGCAGTGATGGATATTTTTTCAGCCTACAAGCTGTTCCCAAAGAGTGGTGCGTGAACTGATCACTATATAGGGGTGCGTAAGGAAAAAACTGGGTAATTGCGGATTTTGTCTTCTTAAAATGTCAAACACATCATGAACTGCCATTGTTTTAAAAGTAATTAACGTTTGCTGTACACTTCAGCGGAGTTGTCTGTTCTTTGTTTGAAACTCACCCAGACTCTGAGCACATTCATTCACCTCCAGGTACATTTTCGTTCAGTTTTGATAGCCATCGCTCAGAGCCTCGTGCTTTGCGAGCACAAAATTCGTCAAAAACTGGACGAAATTTCAGGAAATCGACAGGACCTCAGTACTGGTGGAGTCTTAGCGGGGGCGTGGACTCGGTCACAGCTTGGTGCGTGGCCTGAAAAGTTTGGGTTAACTGCTGCTATATAGGCTATAGGTAAGCTGCACCTTATTTGTTCATCCCTACAATTGCTACAATTAGCTGGGGTAGTTACTTCACCATGACCTTCCTTTGTTGTGTTGTAAGTATAGGTGAGTTTTGACGAAAAATGTACTTGACAAATGTGTGCTTGTTGCGTTCCCCGGAGGCCCTCGATCCTTATAGCGGCAGGTGTTAATGTGCCTCCCGCAGGGTTGTGTCAAGGCTCAGATTGAAATGCCTGAATTTGCTCTTTACTCCACTCCCACACGATATCTGCGTGTAACGAAACACACGAGAAATTAATCCAGACAAGGAAAGGTTTTGCCGGCGCCGGGGATCGAGCCCGCGACCAACGTAACGGGAGAGCCACTCCTTTACCAGTCGGCCAAAGAGGTACCCCGCTGGCTAAGTGTGTTATGGGAGGCTCGCCCATCAGGCAAGTCAGCATTACACGTCTCCCCACAAAGGGGCCTTGATATTAACTAGAGTTGAAATGCAAAGTTTTGGAGCCATCTGATTAATGTAGAATCACTTAACGGGTTAAGGGGGGTTTCTACCCGAATAATTAAAAAAAAATTTAAATTTTTTTTATTCGCTTATTGGAGGCTAATATGACCGGCCTTTAATTCCCAGCAATGTTTAAAGGCCGCGTGACAGTTTAAAGGTCCCAACTGTCAGTTTAAAAGGCTGCCCAGCTGTCAGATCTGTCAAATACCTTTAAAAATCGTGAATACAGTAATTTTTCTCGAAAATTACGCAAAAAAAATAGTTTATTTTAGTCTCACCTCCTTTACATACGTTTTCTCAAAGCTATCCCTTTGAGAGAACGGGATTGTGACCTGTGAAGAGGAAGGGGAAGCCACAGAAGCTGATAAGGAGTTTGTTTACAAGCTTGTGAAGGACATTTACTGTGTTTTTCTGCTCTCTACCTATATTTTCGAGGATGGGAAGGAGAAAGAAAAGTCTGGTGAGGCTTCAGAAGTCTCATAAGGAGTGGGTTGAGAGAAAACACCTTGAAGATCAGCCCTCTACATCAAGCTCTGCTAATGTGAGTACCTCTGATGATATTCTCCTGCCAAGCACTTCAGTTGAAGTCCTTGAAGGAGATACAAGTACTCTAGAGAAGAGAATGTCACTTATAAGAGATGTTATAGGTGACAAAGCTATGCAGATAAAGCACAAATCTCCACACCGAAGAAGCGCAAGAGGGAAGCAACTGATGACAACTATGCTCCAGGAGAGTTTTAGTGTTGTATTAGCAGTTGAGTGAAGGGAAGGAGCCCACCACTGGTACAAAAACACCCCTTGATGATGAAACTGCTTTTCCGAGAACCCCCAGTGGTGAGGTGCCTTATGTACCGGTAAAGGCTCATTAGGTTAGAAACACTGTATGATATTGATTTACTTACATATGATCAGGTGTGCCCAGAAGTACTTCCATACCAAAATTCATAGTTGTATAGCAAAAAGAAATAGAGTTATTAAAGAAATTGGAAACTTTTTCTTTTTTTAGCTCTCCTGAAAAAAAGCAGTTTTTCAAACTAAAAATGCTATTTTGTCCCTATTTATGAACCGATTATCATGAAACAAAGTGCATTTTAAAGATCAAGAAGTTTGCAACAGCTTGTCGAGGGCCTTTTTTGTCTATTATTTTTTTATATATTTTTTTGTTAATTTTCTTTTATTCTTCTTAGTTACTTTTTTTTAAATTCAGATAAAGAAAATCAATAACCTAAATAATAAATCTGCCCTCGGGATCTTATTAGAAATGCATTGAAATATAACATATTCGAAAACCATGACCGTCACTGAAAAAATGAAAGAGAAATAGACCTATCCGTTAACATGTAAAAGGTGGGGGTAGAAACCTCCCTTAAGGACAGACCACCTAGTCTGGAGCAAGGGG
>NW_026111468.1:0-3374 GCF_024679095.1 Eriocheir sinensis | reverse complement strand
AAAACTCAAGAGAGGAGAATGAGGAACTTAAGAAATCTAGAAACAATGAAGGGGAGTTGGAAGAGAGGCTGAGAACAATATTGAAGGAAGAGATGCTAAAAGAACAAAGGAAAAAAATGAAGATATAGACAGAGAAAACAGTGAAAACTACAGTGGGTGTAGTACTAGATAAATGGAAGAAGGAAAATGACAGATAAAAGTGATTTAAGAGAAATTTTGCAAGAACAAGAACATGAACATAAGGAACAGGAGCGTGTTTGCGAGGAAGAAAGGGAGAAAAAAGTTATACAAGTACTGAGAAACAAGGAAAATTTAGTTAGAGAAATGGAAAAAAGAGTGTGGTTATAATGGGGCAAGGAAGAAAAACTTCCAATAAAGAACCAAAGGGAGACCCACAAAATAAGACCAATGAGGGAAATTTGGCAAGACTGGACGAGTAAGGAAGACTGCCAGAGGAAATTGATGATGTAATGAGACTCGGTCGTTATGGAGAGGGAAACAATAGACCACTGAAACTGACGCTAAAATCACACAGCAGCAGGAGAGGTTTTGGGCAAAAATTGGAAACCTAGACACAGAAAGATATAAAACGACATTTTAGAAAAAATCTGAGTGTTAATGAAACACAGATGAAGGGATTCTTAAGTAAAGCAAAACAGAAAAATGAAGATAGATCGGAGGAAGAAAGAAAAGTTTTTTTAGAGTTTGAGATGACCGTGTAATGAAATGGTGGATCAGGAAGAGCGATGAGAGGAGCAATTAGAAAATCATAAAAAGGAAGTGAAGGGGGAAACATACAAACTGAGATTGACCTTTATTTTCTGTTTTACATCAAAGGACATGGCTGAAGGGCAACATAAAAAAAAAAAAAATAAAAAAAATAAAAAAATAAATAAATAAAAAAGGCTACTCACTGCTCCCATAGTAGATAACAGTAAAGAGTAGCCAAAAGAGAGGTCATTGATGGGTTAATGTAAAAAAGATTGGAGTTGGGAGATTATTTAACCCAGTAGCAGCAGGGATCATGTTTCTTTATGGTCCCTCCAAGCGAGAAAAATGAGAAAAAATCACCCCTCACACAAACCATTTCATAATATATATCAAACATTTGTGATCAGATTATGTATCATCTATTTTAGGGGGTTTATACCATGGCACAAATTTGGCCCGTCACTGCTACATGGTACGCCACAAATTTGGCCTGTCACTGCTACATGGTAAGCCACAAATTTGGCCTGTCACTGCTACATGGTAAGCCACAAATTTGGCCTGTTACTGCTACATGGTAAGCCACAAATTTGGCCTGTCACTGCTACATGGTAAGCCACAAATTTGGCCTGTCGCTGCTACATGGTAAGCCACAAATTTGGCCTGTCGCTGCTACATGGTAAGCCACAAATTTGGCCTGTCACTGCTACATGGTAAGCCACAAATTTGGCCTGTCACTGCTACATGGTAAGCCACAAATTTGGCCCGTTGCTGCTACCAGGTTAATTAGGGAAAATCCAGATACTATTGCATATAACAGAAACCAAAGTAATGGAAAATACAGAAACACAACTGGAAAAATATAACTACAAGGTGTACAGGAAAGAAAGAAGAGAAGGAAAAAGAGGAGGGGTAATGATATTGACTAAATCGAAGTTTTTCCAGTTGCCATGTAGAGGGCGGGTGACAGGTTTTTCTGGTCTACCTTTTCCGCTTTAATTTTGAAGTTTGCGTGGGGACTTATGGGTCAGTGTGACTTCTAGGGTGCCACACGACTCTTCTGTGCCATTTTAAGTGTTTCTGTGACTGTAACAATGGCAGTAGTAGTTTTCTGGATCTTCCTCATTTGATTCCATGCCCGAGTGTCTACAGCCAGTGACCTTGACTCCTCATAACCTCATGTTGCTCCCAAAAGTGCTCGCAGTGTGAGCGCATTTGGGAGAGAGCTGGAAATGACTTGTTCAAGCTTCGAAAGTGGTGTTAGTGATGAAGACAGTGACATCAATAGCATTGAACTGCAACCCCTTTTCTCATCAGGAAGGCTGAGCCCTGTTATTGTGTAACCTTGCTTTGGTGGCCATCCTGTAGATCAATCTCATTATGGTCATGGTGTAAGTGATACTGAGGCCCCTGAGAACGCATCCCACCACCCTTCAGGGTTATCAGTTAAGAATACGAGGTTAATGAAGGGGCGTTGTAGCTGGGTCAAGTGCGTGGAGGGTGAGGGCCTCTGCTACACCACGCCAACCACAACATATGCAGCGCTGCAAACGCAGGCTTGGTGAGAGCTAAAAGTTACTGGACATCATCACATCACCACGGAAACACCACATGACGTAGAGACTTCGGATTTGTGGCTGATTGAAGGGGAAGGATGGATAAAGCAAATGCTCACAAATTTAAAGCTATTGGGTTAGGGAGAGCCGTGAAATTGATAATGGAAAACGAGCGATTTTCAGGAAAACGTCAGAACATTGACGTACAGGGAGAACCATTTTCACCATACACCCCCGCCCTTTAGGGGTTAAAATAGGTCCAGAAACACCCAAAACCATCAGTAAACAAGTTCCACTTGGCAGCAATGTAAAGCAATAAATAATAGTAACTTATGTTCCTCCACACTCGGCATACTGGACATAGGAAAGATACATGAGGATGATAGAGGAAACAAGGTGTACATTAGATAAACAAATATGATACCAGAAGCGTAATGCTTATGCTTATGGGAGAGTTTGATTGCAAGGAAGTGAACTGGGAGTTGTTTGTATGAAGCAGATGAAAATACATGGGAGGGAATGTTACTGGAACTGACAGAGAGTAACGTCATGACTCAATGATAAAAGAGGAAACTAGACAAAGAAGCAGAGATGAACCAACAAGACTGGATTTAAAATTTATGAAAGGGATGAAGACATCAGGAGAGATGAAACATGAATGCCCATTTGGAAAAAGTGACCATGAAATCCTGGAATTCGAACTGGATGAAGAAAGCCAAGATTACATTAAAGAAGAACATAACAAATAAAAGGAGAAATTATATCTAGGCAAAGTATGAGGAATTAAAAGCCTTGTTTAGTAGTAAACACTGGATGACAGTTAACCAATTCTAGTGTGTGCAAGAGGGGTACGACTATTTCTTAAAGGTGTATAATGAAGGAGTAAATGAATGTGTGCCACTCTCTGTAGTAAAGAAGAAAGGAAACAAGGAATGGTTTAATGCAAGATGTTTAGAGGCCAAGCAAATTATCAATAGAGCATGGAGAATTTGGAAAAGAGGAAAGAATGAAACTAACAGAGAAAGATATAAACATCTTAGAAATGAGTACATATTAGTGAGAAGAGAGGAAGAAAAAATTATGAAAAGAACATAGTGGATAAATGTAAGG
>NW_026111467.1:0-3418 GCF_024679095.1 Eriocheir sinensis | reverse complement strand
CGTTAATCCTTTACTCCCTCTGTCTTGTAGCGTCTTCAATGTTTATCTTTCTTGTACTCGTTTACCTTTGACTGTCCGTCTATGTCCTTTTGTTGTCCACCGTTACACATTGTTATACACATACACCAACACTTAAATGTTAACCTACACAAACAACATTCACACAAACGCATACCCACACAAACACCTTTTCCTTGTGTTGTGTTTGTCTCAATGACTTGATGTATTTTTGTCCAATAAAGTAACCCTGGCGGATATGACTTTCTCTATCCGTGAACCGATTAGCACTTAGAACACTCGCTACCACCAACACGCCCACCATACTGGACGCTGCATGTGGTGGAACCCAAAGGCTGGAGGAGCACGTTTGCTACGTCGCGCAGGCCGCCACGGCGCTTCAGCAGTGAGTGTGAGATGCCGAGGGCACTCATCAGCTTCGGTCCGGCCACACACACCTGTGCACCCGTGTCTGGCACCCCCTGGGTACCTACCAGCTTGCTTGCCCCATGCGCACAGCGTACCGTCACAGCGATACTCGGCTGCGGCGGTGCCTTGCCGGTAGCCGCTACCACAATGCCAGACGCCTCCACGTCCTCCGCTGCCGCCGCCTGCTTCTTCTGCTTGCATACTGACGCCAAGTGCCCTACCTTGCTGCAGTTGTAGCACACCGCCTTCCTAGCTGGGCAATCAGTCTTTCTTGGGGGGTGTTTGCGGCCACAATCGCCACACTCTTGTTGCACGGGTGGTGAGTGTTGGTCGCCGCGCAACAGCTGTCTGCTACGCCTGGCTGCGGGGCTGCGGCCGCCGCCACGGCGCCCTCTTGGGCGACGCTCGGTTTCCCGCCAGAATCCTGACCGGCGTCCTTGTGAGCCGCTTCAAACGCTGTGCAATAACTACGCAGCGAGTCCACATCACTGAATGACGCAAAGTTGCGGAACACTTCCTCTCTTAACACCACAGAGTACAGGCCCGACATGAGCTTCCGCAGCAGCACATAATCCGTGAGACTACTATCACAACTAGGGCACAAAGTACTCACTCATGGATTCCTCGGGTAACTGGCTGATGGCGAAGAACTTGCGCCACTCCGCGGCTTGATTCGTGGCCTGGAGCGCAAGACGACCGACTTGATCCAAGGCTTCCACTGTTGATAGTCCTTGCCACTCCACCACGGTGAGCTTCGCATCCAGGGCGCGCTGCAGGGCTGGGGTGCAGAAGAGGCGTATGTGAAGAACTGCCTCATCACGTCCCCATCTATTGAGTTCCAGCCAGCACTCCATAGATCTCCTCCAGGATCTGAACGCTGCACTTGACATCACAGCCTCACACTTCTCGGGCGCGGCTGACGCCGGTGGTCTGGGCGGAGGGCGCTGCCCAGGAAGGAGAGGCGTCATCTGCCGCTGAAGTGCAACAATGGCCTGAGTCTGCGCCTCAAGCAGTTGCTGCGCCTGCTCAAGAGCCGTAGGTGCCCGCCGGGGCCGGTGACCAGACCGTGGTGTTGCAGAGAAGTGGGGGCGTCGGGATCCCATGGTCCAAGACTCACTGCGCCCTGTACGAGGGAACAAGTGAGACACGGGCTGAGCGTACGTAAGTCCTTTAATGCTGCTGGTAACAGACTGCCTACACAGCGGTGGTGCCGGCCGATAATGGCGGCAGCCCAACATATCGTACAATATCACTACAAAATAATAACAGCAGAGAGAAGACGAGACGTATTATCTAGAGTCGAGACTTTGATGTTCCGCTCCTCCATCAGCATTCAGGTGTGAACGTGTGCACACTGGCAGTAATAGCATAAGAGAATGCGAAAAATCATGAACACCTCCCACAATGAACGTGAACCTGATCAAATGTTTGTTGGCCATTTACTACCTACACGATGGTGGTAAAAAACAATATTACTTAACTAAAAGGAGCAAGGTCCACAAACTATTGCATGAAGTATGTTATACGCTCGTGGGTAATAGTGACCTGATACTACATCACTGGACGGTCGCCGTGAGGGTGAGGACTTAGTACCCTGAGGGATTTTTTGGTATAGGCGGGGGGGGGGGAGGAGTAATGAGAGAGGACATCTAGCTCATAATACAACCAGGCAACTTAGAAGTAATTCTAGGGGAGTAACAGAGGGCGGGCTAAGAATCTTCTATACTAACAGCAGGAGCCTCAGAAACAAGATAGACTTATTAAGGGGCGAAGCTTGTTCAGAAAATTTTGACATAATAGCGATCATTGAGACATGGATAGACACTGCCAATAGAAATTTTAGATCGGAATTTGAAATAACGGGTTATCAGATGTTTCACAAAGACAGAAGGGGCAGAAAGGGAGGTGGAGTTGCGTTAAATGTTAAAGACTCACTTAAATGTTTAGTTAACAATTCAGTCAAAACTAACATGGATTCAGAATCAGTTTGGGTGGACGTTTACAAGGGAAAAGAAACCAACTCTAGGTTATGTACAGGCCACCCAACCTTAACAGGCAGGACACGAGTATATTACTACAGGAGATTACAGGGCGAGTATGAGTAAAAAATGTCTGCGTAATGGGAGACTTTAATTATAGGAATATAGACTAAAGACCTAGGGTGACCTGAAGCCGAGGATTTTCTTGAAGTTATACAAGATAATTTTAAGCAGGTATTTGAGCCCACCAGAGGAGATAACATATTAGACTTAGTCCTAACTAATAATGGAAACTTGCTACATGAGCTTGAGGTGGCGGAGAGCTAGGAAATAGTGACCACAGAACGGTTCGTTTTAGCTTAGATCAAGTGGTAACTCATGAACCAAACCCAGTGTTAATGCCAGATTTAGAAGAGCAAATTAATGAGGGGCTTGAGGACATCTTGAAGGGGTAAACTGGGATAATTTAGGGGATTTATGAGGTCCAGAATCCTGGGGTTGGAGAGCCAGGAGAACCAGGTAGAAATGTCTTAATAAATAATTTAGAGTAATAGTAGAGGGGCAAGGACAGCATATACCACAAAGGAGCACTTAGAAAAGAAACAATGACCCCATGGATGACTCGTGGACTGAACACGAGATAGGGTTAAAGAAGGAATTTATCAGAAATAAAGAATGGTGACACATCTTAGGGCCGGTATGTCGAAATATCTAGATTAGTGAAGAAGAACACCAGGATAAAGTAAAAGGAATTATGAGATCAAAGTAGCAAATGAGGCGAAAAGTAATCCTAAAGGCCCTTTTCAGATGTATAGAACAAAAACACGGGAGAAAAATTGGACCGCTAGAAACAAACACAGGGGAGCTTAGTAGAAATTACGAAATATGAGCACATTGTTGAACGACTATTTCCTTTCAGTATTCACACAAGAGGATCGAACGACTATTACGGAAAGGGTTCAGGTGTACGAGTAAGGGAATGGCGATAAATTGAGGATATAATCATTACCAGG
>NW_026111466.1:0-3477 GCF_024679095.1 Eriocheir sinensis | reverse complement strand
GGGAGAGAAGACAAGGACAGGTAAGCCAGAGGGAGTCACAGGAGCGGAGGGAGAGGATGGGAGGAAGGACACGAAGGACACACAAGCCAGAGAGTCACAGGAGCGAGGAGAGGATGGGAGGAAGGACACGGGGACAGAAGGCCAGAGGGAGTCACAGGAGCGAGGAGAGGATGGGAGGAGGACAAAAGGCTGGGGACAGACAAGCCAGAGGAGTCAAGCAGGATGGGAGAGACAGGAAGGACACACAAGCCAGAGGGAGTCACAGGAGCGAGGAGAGATGGGAGAGGAAGGACACGAAGGACAGACAAGCCAGAGGAGTCCACAGGGCGAGGGAGGGAGGGAGAGGAGGAAGGACTGGGGAAGGAAGGACACACAAGCCAGAGGGGGAGTCACAGGGAGCGAGGAGAGGATGGGGAGAGGAAGGACACAGAAGGACACACAAGCCAGAGGGAGTCACAGGAGCGAGGAGAGGATGGGAGAGGAAGGACAGGAAGGACACACAAGCCAGAGGGTCACAGAGCGAGGAGAGATGGGAGAGGAAGGACAGGACAGACAAGCCAGAGGGAGTCACAGGAGCGAGGAGAGGATGGGAGAGGAAGGACACAGAAGGACACACAAGCCAGAGGGGAGCCAGCAGGAGCGAGAGAGAATGAGAGGAAGGACACGAGCGGACAAGTCACAGGGAGCGAGTGAGGGAGAGGATGGGAGAAGGACACGAAGGACAGACAAGCCAGAGGAGTCACAGGAGCGAGGAGAGAATGGGAGAAGGACACGAAGGACACACAAGCCAGAGGGAGTCACAGGAGCGAGGAGAGGGATGGGAGAGGGAAGGACGATGGACACACAAGCCAGAGGGAGTCACAGGAGCGAGGAGAGAATGGGAGAGGGAAGGACACAGAAGGACACACAAGCAGAGAGGAGTCAGGAGCAGGAGAGGATGGGAGAGGAAGGACACAGGACACACACAAGCCAGAGGGAGTCACAGGAGCGAGGAGAGGATGGGAGAGGAAGGACACAGGACACACTAGCCAGAGGGAGTCACAGGAGCGAGAGAGAATGGGAGAGGAAGGACACAGAGGGACACACAAGCCAGAGGGGTCTGGGAGCGAGGAGGAGGATGGAGAGGAAGGGACAGGGAGGAAGGACACACAAGCCAGAGGGAGTCACAGGAGCGAGGGGGAGAGGATGGGAGAGGAAGGACACGAAGGGACACACAAGCCGGAGGGAGTCACAGGAGCGAGTGGAGAGGATGGAAGGAAGGACACGAGGACAGACAAGCAGAGGGAGTCACAGGAGCGAGGAGAGGATGGGAGAGGAAGGACAGGAAGGACACACAAGCCAGAGGGAGTCAAGAGTGAGGAGAGGATGGAGAGGAAGGACACGGAAGGACAGACAAGCCAGAGGGAGTCACAGGCAGGAGGGAGAGGATGGGAGGAAAGGACAGGAGAGGACACACAAGCCAGAGGGAGTCACAGGAGCGAGGAGAGGGATGAATATGGAGAGGAAGGACAGGGAAGATGGACAGACAACGCAGCGCAGGATGGAGACGAAAGACAAAGGAAAAAAACAGGAAAGAGGAGAGGATGGGAGAAGACAGGCAAGGAAGAAAGTCACAGGAGCGGGAGGATAAAGAAAAAGACACAGGAAACATTAACGAATAACAGTGAAAGGGCGAAAGGACAAGTGGAATGGAGAGAGAAACGATGACAGAAGATGAAGACGAAAGACAAAGGAAAAAAGAAAATAACATTGTAGAAAGTAAGCAAGATGTAGGAGAACAAGGAGGAAAAAGAGGAATAAATAGGTGTGAGGATAAAAGATGAAACACAGGAGAAAGGACATTAACGACAGAATAACAGTGAATGAAACAAAAGAGAGAGAGAGAGAGAGAGAGAGAGAGAGAGAGAGAGAGAGAGAGAGAGAGAGAGAGAGAGAGAGAGAGAGAGAGAGAGAGAGAGAGAGAGAGAGAGAGAGAGAGAGAGAGAGAGAGAGAGAGAGAGAGAGAGAGAGAGAGATAGGCGAGGATAAAGAAGACTAAGGAAAAGGAAGACAGCACACATATAATATAAAAGACGCATTAAACACAAAACTCCAAATAAATGTAGAAAACAACAACACTGAAACCATGAAGGAGAGACAATAAGGAGAGACACGAAAGAAAGGCATGAACGGAAAAAAATCTTCCTCCTCATGAGACAGAACACACTGTAATAAAGGATTTTTTCTCTAACATTTCAAACATCAAACCAATAACAGTTTCGCATACATAGACGGTGAATAAAAAACGCAAAACCAGGATATATGAAAAAAAAGATGTGGAAGCGCCTATAAATCTCAGTTATGAATAACAAGAAAAGTAAAAATCCTAATAAAAAAGAAATGGAACAGAAGGAAAGGAAAGGCAAGGAAGATTGGGAAGGTGTGGAAGGGATGCGTGGAGGGAAGGAGGGAGAAAGGATTGAGGAGGAGGAAGAAAGTGAGGAAGCACTTAAGCCTATTGAACTACAGTAATATATATAGTAGTCGTGTGTGTGTGTCAACCCCAACGATCTTCCCCCCAGCTTCGTTCGTTCTGTTCACACTGGCCTGTCGTATAAGCCCCGCCCACCAGCACAGTGACGTGATGCAAACTGGCTTCTCCCCCCCTCTCCCCCATCAACACCTCACGATTCACCGCCTTACACTCAACAGCCAACAGGGGCCATTCAGCCAGTCACAACCCCTTTGTCTTCCGTAATGTCAGTTAGAATAAAGCATAAACAGTTAACAGTGAACCAACCAACCAACCAGTCAGTCAGTCACTCTTCTCGTCCTCCACAATGACAGTAAGAAAAAGGTACAAACAGTTAACAGTGAACCAACCAGTCAGTCAGTCACTCTTCTCGTCCTCCACAATGACAGTAAGAACAAGGTACAAACAGTTAACAGGAAGCCAGTCAGTCATTCTTTTCCTTCAACTTCCATGCCAGTTAGATCAAGGCACAAACAGTATTGCACAATGTAATGCACATTTTTTTGGAGAATATATTTTTTTGGGGACTAGCAATAGATATAATTTAGCTCGGAATAATTGACTATAAGAATTGGGTGGAGGGAAGACCAATGGTAGAGTGGTGGATGGAGGTTTATAATTTTAACTAAATACTCACAGATATCCATTTACTGATTTTTTGCCAACATTTATATTGCTTATTTTTACCAACTTATTGATCTCACAATCTTAAGGATCCCAAGCTCGGAACGATAATATTAATAAAGAAAAGTTCTTGCACTAATGCAGTGGTTCCCAACCTTTTTCAGGCGACCTCTGATCATGCAGCTCTAGACACGACCGCAACAATTCACTAGTTTAGTTGTATATGTGTTATTATAACATCATAACACCATGCTTGATATTTTGAGGTCTTGGCGACCCCAGGAAAAGCGCTTGGTGACCCCACTTAAGGTCACGACCCAGAGTTGGGAAAGTGGGCTCTA
>NW_026111465.1:2500-3533 GCF_024679095.1 Eriocheir sinensis | reverse complement strand
GTCTGCCTTCATATCCACACATACCATTCCTCACTTTCTGTATTTCATCTTACCCAAGTCACTACATCCAAACACATACACATATATCATAGCTAACATTATAACAAACTCATTAACGTACATATTAACATCATATCATTAACATTGTATATATTTCTGCATATCAACCATTGCAAATATCCATCCATGATATTAAAGTCCTTTATATACTCGAAAATAGACTGCTTCGTCAATGGGGAGGCGGTGGCTGAGTCGTCAAAGTAACGGCCTCGTGTTCAGGAGGACGCGAGTTCAATCCCCGACCGGTGCCACCAAGCTGGGATTTTTCAGCCGCGCCCGAGTGGCTTAAAACTACCCACATGCTGTCCAGAAGACCACCTATCAACCCGGACTCTAGATTCTAGGATCAAAGATGAGCTCTGGGAGGGCAGCATAAGCCAATGCAAGATGGCGCCACTATAAACACTTGCCTGCGCCAGAACGGGCTGGGCCGACCATCAGGACCTTCCGGAAATAAGCCTTGGACCGACCATCAGGATCCACCTGCCTACCGGCCTACCTGCCTACCGGCGCAATAGGCTGCAATGTAAAAAAAAAAAAAAAAAAAAAAAAAAAATATGGAGTCACCACTGGTTATTAGTTGTGTCTTTTAACCTACAAGGCGGCCTTAGCGGACCCAAACGGCGTTGTACCAGCTACGACGTATGCTGCCTCGAAAACACACAAACAGAAATGTTTGGTTTTTGCTGTAGCGGCCTAGGCTGCCGCTACATTATTATTATTATTATTATTATTATTATTATTATTATTATTATTATTATTAATAATACTATTATTATTATTATTATTATTAGTTATGGTAATTGTTATTATCATTGTTATTATTATTATTATTATTATTATTATTATTATTATTATTATTATTACATATCAGTATTGTTATTGTCATTTTTATTAATATTATCTATCCTTATTCTTATTTCTGCTTATTTCTTTATTTCATATTCTCTCTCTCTCTCTCTCTCTCTCTCTC
>NW_026111464.1:0-3590 GCF_024679095.1 Eriocheir sinensis | reverse complement strand
TCCCAGACAAATACGTCCCCGTGACGCTTAAGCTGATCCATGACACACCCATTGCGGGTCACACTGGAAGGGACAAGACACTATCTGTCAATAGACAAAAATACTACTGGCCCACATTATGGGTTGATGTAGAACAACATGTCGCACATTGTGTCGTTTGTGCTAAGCACAAGGGGTCCGTCAAAGGGCCAGCACCTATGTTGCAATACCCAGTACCAGAGGCGCCATGGGATGTTGTAAATATAGACTTATTACACCTCCCCCAGAGCCAACATGGTTCGCGCTACTTATTGGTGTGCGTCGACCAGTTCTCTAGGTTTCTAGTTCTAGCGCCTCTCAAGGACGAGACAGCCACACGCGTGGCCCATGCCCTCGTGACTCACGTGTTGTGTCCCCATTCGTCTCCTCGAATCCTTTTGAGTGGCAATGGCACCGAGTTTAGGAACACAGTATTGAGCGAAATCTGCGCTCAGTTTAACATCACGCAATCCTTCATCACAGCTTTCCACCCAGCTGCTAATGGGTTGGCGGAGAGGGCTAATAGGAAAATTTTACAGGTTCTCAGGCCTATCGTGAACGATCTCCACGATAACTGGGAGGATTGGCTGTCGCACATAACCGCTTCCATAAATACGACAGTAAACGAATCTACGGGGAAGTCTCCCTACTACATCTTATATGGGGTGGAGAAACGTCTTCCGTACGACTTCCTAACAAAACCTCACCAACCTTTCTACAACACTGATAAGTACGCGCAACAGCAGATGCTTATATTTTCCAAGATACACTCAGAGGTTAGGAGTACGTTAAAAGCTACAAAGGTTGAAATGATGTCAAAACAACACAAACAGGCCGTCCCGGTGGGATTAAAGAGGGTGACACAGTCATGATTAAGCAAGCGGAAAGAAGTTCGAAACTGGGGGCTAAATTTGTGGGTCCTTACCGAGTTGTTCGGAATGTCAGGAGAAATAGGTTCGAGGTTCTTGAGTCAAATAGTGGAGTCAGTCTAGAAGCTCACAGTGATCGTCTGAAAGTCATTCCCTCACCCTTGGACCTTGATATTGGTAATTCCCCTTCAGAGTCAAATGTTCAACAAGATAATCCCAACACCCATAGCTATAACTTGAGACCACGGGTTTAAATACTTCATTCCCACCACTTTCAGATCATGATGTTGCGTTTTCTGATCCTCTTGTTGTACCTCGGCTCCCTGCTTGCAACGACACCCATCCACCTGAAGCCTGGCGCCCTCACGGCACACATAGGAGAGGTCTTCCTCATAGAAGATGTGCTCCTCGTAAAATATCCATATACTTCCTTGACCAACACCACAGACACAATCAGGATAGTCTCAAAAAAACTACTCGGCATGGCAGACGCCATACGGGCAACCAAGACTAGGGAATCAAAGGCACCTTCTAGTACCAACTCTCTGAATCTTTCAACTACTGGAGGATAGGATTCTGTTCTTACGGGAAAAGTTGATGAAGTAGACATGTATTATAGTTTTCACTCAGTTCACTCTCGGGTAAAGAGGGGGTTGCTCAACATCGTTGGGTCCGCCTCAAAGTTCCTCTTCGGTACGGCAACCGACGCGGACGTGCGCGATTTGCGGGACCACTACACTCATGTACTTTCCTTTGCTGCCAGAAATCGCAGGGTGATCAACGCCAATTGTAGAAAACTTGCGCGATTGCATACTCACATTGAGGAACTGCTAGAGCAAACAAATAAGATGGTAGAAGTTATCAACATAGTTGTCAAGCAGATCAACCAGGTGAATCAGTTTCTCCTCCTAGATCAGGCCTTGCATGTATTGGAAAACGTCATTAACTCTGTCGCAACGGCAAATCAGTAGGTTATTAGCAACATGGTTGATGCAGCGCACGGTAGAGTCACACCTGCCTTGTTCCCTCTGCACGATTTGGGAACGACTATCCATATCGTGTATCAAAAGTATAGTCTCAAGCCTTTATTCAGCCCAGACATGAGTCAGTATTTTTACCCCTTGATTGAGTCTAGTCTCACCCCCGATGCCATAATCATTTATGTTCCGTTTCAGACGGCGGACGTGTTTGAGGCCCATGAAATTGTCCCATTCCCCTTTTCCGCTAAGGACAGTGTGTTAGCCCTGGACACATCCCCGTCTCTTGTCTTAATCGCGAAGGATTTCGCTCTGTATTCAACAGGTAACTACTCACTCTTGCAATATTGCAAGGAGACGGTCTTCAGGCGATTCTATTGCTCTGCGTCTCTTTTTGCCTTCCTACCGATTCGGGGGGGAGTGTGCGAGATCGCCCTCACCCGGGTGAACGCGTCTGACGCTCTTTCCTTGTGCCCTTACAGGCAACTACCCCCAACACCTGTTTTCCATAAGAACTTTCAGGGTCTGTATTGTTTCTATTTTCCTCAGTCCTTCTACTGGTCACTATGCCATCGCGGAAGCATGCTATATCCGCTCAACATAACAACGTATCCGTCCCGAATCCGTCTGGTTTTCACGGCCAATATTTCCCATCGAGTGTTTCCTCTGCGGTCTCTCGATAACATTCACTTCTCCAGCATCTCTTATGTGACTAATTCCCTTAATTCATTATCTTTCGCAAACGAAATAGAGTTTGCGGAAACCCTGGAGGAAACGCTGCCTGAATACTTGCACCTCACCTACTTGTACCCTGGAATTTTTGTGCCAATGTTTCTGAAGTTCGTCAGTCTCGTCGTTATGTGCTACCTTATTAGGAGGAACGCTGTCCTGCACGATTATTTGATTGTGCAGACAAGGCGACAGGATGCAGGGAGGCCACTGGCAAGGTAATTTTTTTTTCTCTAGCAAGTCAAATGACAGAAAACTGGCATTCCCCTGCTCCTGTATCTTAATATTGTACTGTGTTTCACTACTGTATTTTTTTTTTAGGAGCTAGATGGACGTTTCATTGTCTGTAACTATGCCAGTTGATAGCTACTTATACATGTGTCCTTATATTTATCTTTTGAGAGGTTTCTTCTGATTCATGTCACACACGTTGTGTTTTACCTCTCACTACTTATATTATTACTACACAAATGTTCTTACATAGCCACTGTTTTCATGTAATTTTATCATAAGCAGTCTGCTTAACAAGATCCCACTATGTATGATAATGGTAACTAGACTGCTAGTTATATTTTTGTAAATCGCGAGGTCGCGATCACTGGTAGGTGACCGAGCAGTGTTATAGTAGGGTACCAATGCATTATTATTATTATTATTATTATTATTATTATTATTATTATTTAATATCACCACGAATTAGGCATACAATTGTCAATGGAAAAAACCCACGACAGATAGATCACGCCACCTTATAGGAATGTCGTCCGTCAGTGTTTACCGTCTCAGTTTGTATACAAAGCATTTCATCAAGCTTAGAGGTCACCTTGACATACGTGACCAATTGTAACTTCATTATTTTCCAATCTGTAACTCGTCACTCCTTCACGAGAGTCCGACTGACACACACCTGCAGTCTCTCTCGCTCAGACGCTCCTGTACATATAGGCTGTAGAATATATTCCCCTTAAGGAAGCTGAGTCTTAATCAACGCCTTTAA
>NW_026111463.1:0-3746 GCF_024679095.1 Eriocheir sinensis | reverse complement strand
TAAAAAAATATACCCCTGGCGCCTCTCTTAAGTAATATCTCTCTCACACCCACACACTCCTTGCTCCTTACACACACACACACACACACACACACACACGTCACATATAAATCGAATGTAGCTCTGCTGGATAGTTGCCGTCTTTCGCTAGCGGCGTCCGAAACCTTTTGGAAACTGTGTCAACACTTGTGTCCCACGACTGTACGGTAGGCTATTTTTGCTCTTAACAATTTTCAGGTTGTTATATTTCTTAGAGCCAATTCCACAGTCCATCGTAGTGGCTTTGTAATCGCCCGAACGAAACTTTAGTCTTTTACACTCCGTAATGGTTAGGTTTTCGATGCAGCACCACACACACAAGAGATGTCCCGTATGATTTCCTCAGAAGTATTAACTTGTGCATGAACACAAAACACTACGCAATGAATTTTCTAAGTCTTTGGTGTTGATTTGCAGGCTTACTAACACATCATGGCGAACTGTGAAAGAGGCCATTAGTCCTTTTTAGAGTTTCCAAGCTATACAGGAATGATTCATGTTGACCTGAAGGCTTTGACGAAATGTGAAAAAAAATATATATCATGTAGGCTAGGCTATTTTTGCATATAAACTTTTTTTTTTGTTTCTTAGTTTTTTTTTTTGTAGAGTTTCAAGATATGATATCGACCTGAAGGGTTCGACGTGAAAGACAGTAACATTATAATGTAGGCTAATCTGTTTTCGAACTGAATTAAAAAATTTTGGTCTTATATTTATGAGTAATATGTTCAAGTTTCTAAGATGTATAGGCATGATTCATATTGACATGAAGGCTTTGATAAGGTATGAAACTAATAATGTAGGCAAGTCTATTTTTGCATTTAAACCTTTACGTTATTGTATATCCAAGTCCTCTTTTTATTTAAGTTCCAATTCATGATATTGACCTGATGGCATATGGCACTTTGCTATATCTCTCAAGTTCTCAACCCTTTCCAGGCTTCCCCGATAAAAATAAAAGCATTACCAATCTATTACTGAAACGAAACACTCACATTCGTCCATCTCTTAACTAAGAAAATGATCCAACATTAAAATCTTACCACAACAGGCTGGGCGGCTTCCACCTTGAGCTCTTCCAAGCTGACGGGTACGTGGCACTGGTAGATGCCTGCGTCAGCCGCAGACACACCTTAAATCTGCAACAGGTGACATTACATGCATGTAATCTTATACTAACCACTAACTAACTACTAAATAATGAAGTACTACTCTTCTCTCAATTATTTCTATAATCCATTTCTTTTATGATCTTTATTTTTTTTTTATATAGCAAAGGAAACATAAAGGAAAATAAAAAAGCTCGCATAGCGCTGCTCTTGCATAAGCAAATTGAGTTGTGTCCACAAGAGATCAATTTCGGATGGAGAGGTGCCTTGATACTTATCTAACTGATAGCACATCCATGCTCATTGTTTTATGCTGCCAATTACGCCACCTTTACCTGCACACATTTACCTGGCTGCCTCACTGCCACCCAGCCCACCCTCCCGTTCCCTGCTAACAGGAATGGGAAATATGATGGAGACAGCTGCTATTGATGCTGTTATATGTATAGTGGGCAGTGATAGGCTATACTATTTGTTGCTATTGTTGACATAGTAAATTGCTTGAGGTATCAGTTATTTCTTTCATGAAACAGTGAGAGGCTAGTGTTTGTTGCTATTGTTAACATAGTAAATTGCTTGAGATATCAGTTATTTGTTTCATGAAACAGTGAGAGGCTAGTGTTTGTTGCTATTGTTGACATAGTAAATTGCTTGAGATATCAGTTATTTGTTTCATGAAACAGTGGGAGGCTAGTGTTTGTTGCTATTGTTGACATAGTAAATTGCTTAAGATATCAGTTATTTGTTTCATGAAACAGTGAGAGGCTAGTGTTTGTTGCTATTGTTGACATAGTAAATTGCTTAAGATATCAGTTATTTGTTTCATGAAACAGTGTGAGGCTAGTGTTTGTTGCTATTGTTGACATAGTAAATTGCTTAAGATATCTGTTATTTGTTTCATGAAACAGTGGGAGGCTAGTGTTTGTTGCTATTGTTGATAGTGTTCTTTGCTTAGTATACTTGATATTTGTTAAATGATACATGTTTTATGTTGCATAATTAGGCCCTTATTCTTAGATGCTGTCGGCTCTCACATTAAGTATTTCAAAAAGGTTGAAAAAAGTGAATCGGATTTTCATGAATTTTCATTTTCACGTTCATAAAACAGCTGCTGTGTCAAACGTTGAGATGATTCTTTATTCATATTGATTAAAAGACGAGAATAGCGGACATCACTTTATTGAAGAGGAATAGAATAATCTTTGGAATACTTTTCAACAACGAAGTCATTTAATCAATACACACACGGAAAAAAAAACGTATTGCACTTAATGAGCGTTATCAAATGACATATAGATTAGAAAACTGACTTCTGAGAGGTTATATTCTGTTCTCTGAACCACTAGCATATTGTTCTTTTCGTTGTTGACAAGTATTCTAAAGCTAGCGATTCAGGGAACAGAATTTTACTCCTTAGGAGTCAGCTTTTATAATATATGCGTCATTTGATGACGCTAATTTAATGCAATACGTTCTCTTTTGTATAAGAATTCCTAATATACAATACAAAAAAGCACATGGGTAGTTATAACTAACAGATTGTTTGACTTTTTTGGTAACACGTCAATTTCTGAAGCCTATGAAAATATTCCGTTGAAATATCATTGCAAAAACTGATCTCTTTTTATGATTTTCGTATATCATGAGCGGGTGTGGGTTTGGGGGGGGTGATTTCATGGCTTTACATTCCTGGGAACATTGCATTCATAGCATATTTTGGTTTTAACATATAAAGCTTTAATTTAGAAGGGGAAATATTAGGCTACGTTACGAAACACTTGTCCTCAGTGCCAATTCCATTGTTATAACATTGTATCAATAACATACAGGTGAGAGTTTAGTAGAAGTACGTATTGCCATAGTGCTTAATGGCATTGACATCTGTTCTTTGGTTATTATTTTAAAATTTAATAGAAGTACATATTGTTATAATGGTCAGTGGCAGTGAAAACTGATCTTCCACTATTATTTTCGTATTTCATAGCATAACAATAATAACAGCATTTTTGAAATCAAAATCTTTTTTTCAGAAAGGGGCAGTATTAGGCTACGCTACGAAACGATACTCCTCCGATTATTTATCAGTGCCAGTTCCATCGTTTTATCATTGCATGACACTTCACACAATACGCATATTGTTTAAATGGTTGAGCCCAATGAAAACTGCTCTTCGGTTATTATTTTTTTTTTTAAAGTTATATATTATATACATGTAGCTTGCAAATGTATTTTAAGCTGTTGATGTAAGCTCGTCGCTGATTGGACAGCGGTTTGAGGCAGTCATTTTTGCCTCTTGATGTTCGGGTATATAAAGGCCGCGTACCCGATGCACTGCAGTCGGGCGAGCAGCTGTGGGGTCCTTCTGCGGCGGCGTGGTTGACCCGCCTGGCTATCCTCGCTTTGGGTCCCCCCGCAGCAGTCAAGTCGACCGGTCGGCTGCCTGCCCGTGCACCGCTACTGGTGTCTACTGGGCGCCTGCCCTGAGAGCCCGTGCCTCCGTCGCTGCGTGCCGGCTGTTACCCGTGGCTGTGGCGGCGGCGGGGGCGTCCCTACACCCGCCGGGACTTGAATTGCCCGCCCCCCCTTACAGGGCCGTCT
>NW_026111462.1:487500-551454 GCF_024679095.1 Eriocheir sinensis | reverse complement strand
CTTTTTCTATCTTCTATCGGGAGGTTTTCATGCTGACTGGCTTCTTCTGAATGTCCTGTTGACTGCACACGCCTCCTCCTCCCACATGGCCCCGCGCTGCACACATTTCTTTCACTCATGCTTATCCCTATACTGTCCAAACCCTGTGGCGCAAGAGTCAACCAGCATCTTCACCTTCATCCTCATCACTGGTAAACTCTAGAACAATCTCCTTCATCTGTATTTCCTCCTGCCTACGACTTCAGGATCCTCTTTTCAAGAGGAGGGTATCAGACACCTTCCTCCTAAATTGATTCTCTGCTGGGACACTCCTGACCCTGTTCTTGAGCAGTGAGTAGCGGCTTTTTTTTTTTTTTTTTACCACTTGAACTGCTCCGGGGGACCACAGCAGATAAGAAAGAAACACACACACAAGCCATCACACACACACACCGTCATCCTTCCTGTACCTGTCAGGATTATATTTTGAATGCATCCCCTGGCCCTTCCCACTTCTGTCACGTAGGCGGAACAGCTTGGAACACGGTGAGTAGGCTATCTCTGCCCTTCCTCCCTGTTTACCATACGCCTCCACTCGTCTTGGCAGGCACAGGTATTAGGGGAAGCAATGGTATTATTATTTTTAGTGCTCTAAAGGGTAGTTTTATGGCTGTATAGTAATGGCGGGGAGATGGGACAAAAATATTATAAACTTCAGGGTATTATGCCTGAATAAGTAAAGACTATAAATCAAGTGAATAAAAATAAAAAGCAAAAGAGTAGAATATGAGATACATAGATAAATAAACAAAATTCATCACACATACCTCATAGAAGGAAAGATTGTTATTTTAATGTCCGAAAAAGTATTAGCAAAGAGGTAGTTTTATGGAAACAACATATAGTAATGCCAGGGAAGGAGTGGGACAATATATATATTAATCTTCAGGACATTAAGAGCCCTAAATAAGTAAAAATATAAATAAGTGAGATAAAGAAATAAAAGCAAAAATAAGTAGCAGGCTTTTTTTTCATTGTTTTCTTCTTGAACTGCTGTATTAAAAAAATAAATAAATAAATAAATAAATAAATAAATAACAAATAAATAAATAAATAGGAATATAAATACACGGATAAATAAACAAAGAAATTTCATCACATACCCTCAAAAGTAGAGAATTGGTCGCCTTTCATCCTCCTCCACTCAACCCTTCCTCCGGACTCAGACAGACTGATGTCTCCCTAGGTAGCGCGGCTGACTTGGCCTTCTGCGCGTGAGCGAGAACTCCATACTCTCCAGGGGCTGCCAAATACAAGGAAAGCCTCCTTGTCAATAAGTCATGCCAAGAGGTAGGGGTCGTGGGCTCCTCCCATGTTGTTGGCTGGACGGATCGCCCACCAGGTTGGGTAAGGAACAAATGAGACAGAGGGACTGTGGGCGCTGGGAGGCTGCCAGTGCGAAGGCAAAAGGCATTGGTTAAGCTGGGGCATTGAGCCGGGCGGAGAAGGCAGTTTGAGCTGTCTTAGTGTCGTGATGCGAAGGAGAATGTGGCGGTTGGTTTTGGTGGTGTTCGTGCGCCCTCCGCCGACATTCAGACCAAAAGTGAAGGTATGGATTGGGTTGGCGAGAGGCGGGACTTGCCTCCTGCTGGCTCTGTGGGATGCCGAATGAAACGCCTGTTTTGTTACTTTCTTTCCAGCTGAGAACTTGAAGGTGCTTGGGCCCAGGAGCAGGAGGTGGAGACGGCATGGCTGCCCGCGGAGAGATCAATAGCCTGGCTCGCTCACGTCAAGGCTGCTCCTGGTCGCGAGGAACCACAGACCCAGCATGAGGGTCTGGAGTGTCACGGCGTTGTTGCGAATCCAGGCATGTGTCGTGACCGCATGATCGCTTTAGGAGGCTGGAACATGCACCCGGCGAAGGAGGACGTCGCTGGTGCTGTTGTCACTGTGGAGGCTTATCTTTGGGAGTTGGGGCCCTTTTCCTTTGCTTCTGCAGTGTGGTATGAGGAACACACTCAGCATTCTCGCCTCTTGTTGCGCACCAGGCAGGCTTGGCACTCCCAGGAATCAGCTGCCTTAGGGAACAGAGAGGCGTAGGGATGGGCGCCACTGGAGGGAGCTGCTGCACTGTGGAGATGGTTCAGCAGGCTTGGCCGTGTCCTGCTCAGCGTGGATGCCTCCAGTGTCACTTCTGGGCCTTCTCGAATGCCTCTGAAGGACATAGCACTAAAAGAACAAAAAAATTTGCTTGATGAGAAATATGCACTCAACTGTGAAGAATGTCAGTGCCTGAATCCTGACGTCATAAACTGTTAACACTGAACATAGAGAAGGATGATAAATTTAGAAAAAAGACTAAAAGGAGAAAAAGAAAAATATACCATATTACAAAACTAAACACAATGCACATAAACTCTTTGGACACATTCAAGCATCCTTAAGCACATATTTCAGCCAGGCTTTTTAATTATCTATATCCAGTCTGCCATCAATATACCCATTCAAATACAAGGGCAGTAACCTAACATAGCTAACCCAGTGACTCACTAGCTCCTGAGTCTTGAACCAACAGCACTAACTTAACCCAGCCCAACCTAACCTAACCCTAGCAGCAACTCACCAGCTCCTGAGTCTTCAACCAACAGCTTTAACTTAACCCAACCTAACCTAATCCCACCAGCGACCACCAGCTCCTGAGTCTTGAACCAACAGCTTTAACAACCTAGCTCAGTTTAGCCTAGCTAACCTACTCCTAACCTAACCCAACCTAGGCTCACCAGCTCCTGAGTCTTGAACCAACAGCACTAACTTAACCTAGCCTAACCTAACCTAACCTAACCCAGCAGCTCACCAGCTCCTGAGTCTTGAACCAACAGCTTTAACTTAACCTAGCCTAGCCTAACCTAGCCTAACCTAACCCAGCGACTCACCAGCTCCTGAGTCTTGAACCAACAGCTTTAACTTAATCCCAGCCTGGACCTAACCCAACTGCATAATCAACCCAACCCAGTGACTCACCAGCTCTGAGTCTTGAACCAACAGCTTTAACCAACCCAGCCCAGCCTAACCTAACTAACCCCAACCCACACTCACCAGCTCCTGAGTCTTGAACCAACAGCTTTAATCAACCCAACTCTACCCCAACCTAACTTAACCCAGCGACCACCAGCTCCTGAGTCTTGAATCGTGTTGCAAACTGCTGTTGTCCGCACTCCTCCCGTCGGCAAAGTCCTGTGCCCAGATCTGTCTTGTCAGAGGAGACCATGGGCGTGACCTGATGCCTGGCGTGATGAAGTGGTTGGCGCACACCTTCAGCACCTGGTCAAGGCAAGATCAACACTGCACCTTGCCTGAGGCGCTGTTTCGGAGGATCTTGAGTCACTGACGCCACGCCCTTCCACTCCTTGGTGTCCTTGTCGTAGCGGAACAGCTTGGACCTCTCGCAGAAGAGCACCTCCTCACCCTCCTCGCCTGAAGGGTTGGTAAGGATATATATAAAATAAGGGCCAAGAAAAAAAAAATAAAAAAAGGTTAAAAGGAAGTACAAGGAGGATAAGTGAAATAGGAAATGAAAACCAAAATAAAGGAAAGACAAGGGAAAAGAAGAAAAGGAGGAACAAGGAGGAAGTGAAATATGAAATAAATACAGAAAGGGAAAAGAGAAGGGAAAAACAGGCACAAAGAGGGTAAATAAAACATGAAATTAAGATCAAAAGAAAGAAAACAAGAATATAAAAGGAAGGCAAAGGTAAGAATGTGACCACTAACACCTGCCCCAAGCACCCCTAACTCACCTGTCTTCACCTCCACCAGGTCGGGCATGGGCACCACTGGCTGGAAGTCCACCTGAGGCTCGTACTCCTCCACTCGGTCATCGCTGTCATCCTTCTGCGGAGACTTGGCCACTCCCGCGGGCGTCTGTGGCTCAAACTGTGGGGTGTGGACAGTGACGGCTCGTGGTAATTTATAGGTCTGTCATAGGTGTTGTTTTTTATATATGCAAGAGTGTGTTTAATGCGAGAGGTACCAAAGAAATTCAAGCAAAATGTAGGTATTATTCCAATGAGACTTAATGATTTTGGAAAGATGGAACTCTATACGCCTCATAGATACTCACAGCCTTGGTGGTGAAGATGGAGGGAGCGGATGTGGCAGTGGTGGCAGGGGAACCAAAGGACATCACGGTGCTGGCTGCAGACTTCCCTCCAAAGAGACTGCCTCCTCCTGCATTGCCTGAACTCTCCGACGGAGCGGCGAATGTGAAACTAGCCGACGGGGCGCTGGACGTCGCATTTGAGCCGAAAGAGAACCCGCTAAACACAAGGTCCTTCTTCTTCTCCTCCTTGGGCTCCTCCTTCTTCTTCTCCGGCGAGATCGAGGGCGTGGAGCTGAAGGTGAATCCACTGAGGGAGAACTTGCCTAGGTCCTTGCTGCCCTCGGAGGCGGGGGTGCTGGAGGTTGTCGGTGGTGGTGCGGCGCTCACACTGGGGCTGCCGGTGGTGGTGCTGCTCAGGTTGAACTTGAACCCGACTGTGACAGAAGAAAGGCGAAGGTAAGCAAAGAGAGGTAAATGTTTGTTGAGATTGAGTTCAGTGGGGTTGATTTTTTTTTTTTTTTTTTTTTTTTTTTCCAGCAGAGGAGACAGTGCAAGGGCGTAAAAACTTGAGGTTAACTGTCATAAATAAATAAATAAGCCTCAGTACTTACAGGTAGAGGGGGTGGTGGCTGCGGTGGAGGCTGGGGCACTAGGCTGGGCTGGAGTGGAGATGGTGGAAGGGGTGCTGGTGTTGGCGGTGGTCGAGGGGAAGCCCATGAACTTGAAGCCTACTGTTGGGGCTGGGCTGCTTGCGGTGGTGGTGGTGGTAGCGGCAGCCCCTCCCTCGGTGGGTACGGATGGGCTGAACTTGAAGGTGGCTGAGGGGGAGGGAAGAAGGGATGTTAGTTTGATGTTTACAGTAGTTAGTTTAGTTAGTTAGTCTAGTTTTGTTTAGTTAGTTTGGTTATTTTTTTTTTTTAACAAAGGAGACAGTTCAAGGGCACAAAAAAAGAAAACAATAATAAAAAAAGCCCACTACTCGCTGCTCCTAAATAGAATCCAAAGAAATGGCCGAAAGAGGGGTCAGTTTGGCTGTTAGTTTGATGTTTATAGGTAGACAGAAAAGGGAGAAGGAAGAACAATGGTGAGAGTCTATGATCGCCAAGAATGTGAGACTCCTAGCAAATCCAGCCCTGTAGAAATAAGGAAAATAGGAAAAGAGAAGGTGTAGATAATGAAGAAAAATGAGCAACAGAGAGGAGAATCTATGGTCGTCCAGAGTGGGTATAAAAAAAGAGTAGGTGTAGAAAGTAAAGAAGGATGAACAAAAGAAAGGAAAGAGTCTATGGTCTTCAAAAGTGCGCGAGACTCATAGCCTATCCAACCTCATAAGAAAAAATAGTCAGGACATTAAAAGAAATGAATAGGGGAGACGAAGAAGAGAAAACCGAGAACGATGACCACTAAGAAGAAAAAATAAGGACATTAAACAAAAAGAAATGAGAAGGTGAAGGTTTCTGCCTCTTGCAACACTCTTCCCCTTCTCTAACACAAAAAATAAATAAAAAAACATATGAACTGGCAGACTTTTACTTTATATTACTTAATTTTCATACTAAAGAAAAAATAAATAAATAAATAAATAAATAAAATAAAAACATGATGGTGGAATTACATGCTTTTAGTGGCACTCTCTTCCCTTTCGACCCTTCCTCTCTCTTACCGAAGGGCGACGAGGCCAAGCTAGAAGCGGGGACGTCACTCTTGGCAGGGGTGGCGGCGGTAGGGTTCGGCATCTGACAGGCCACACACTGACCATCCTCCTGTTTGTTTGTCACCAGGCATGTATTGCACTTCCAAGACCCAGGCGGAGGTTTGAACAGCATGGCCAGGGAGGGGGTAGAGGAGGTGGCCGCAGCACTGGGTGATGGCGTCTGCTGTTTGATAGGAGTGGAGGTCTTGATGCTGGTGGTGCCGTAGGATGTCACACCAGGCACTCCCTCTGTCTTGCCCTGAGAGGAGAAAATGAAGATGTTTACATGTGGTCTTACCTATGACATGATTAATCTTATCTTGTTGTGATTAGATAAGTTTCCCTGGTTGATATTCATAAACCCAAGAGTTTCAAGAGTTCCCCCCTTCCCTCTGTTTCCCTTTAAGCCTCCCAACCACCTCTGCCAGATTACTGTACTCAGGGCATCATTGAAAATCGTTTGTAACAGGAACCATAAAGAATAAATAAAAATACGATAGCTTCCCCCTTCCCCGTTTCCCTTTTAGCCTCCCAACCACCAAATTATCGTACTCAGAGCATCATATTTAACATCTTCTCACCCATAACTATCACCAAGGAACACCAATAATTAGCCATTTTAACGATAAATATTCATGAAGTCAGTTATCAAGGTGGAAAAGACAGTACAGTAAAACCCCGATTATCCGAAATGGAAGGGGGAAGCCTCTTTCGGATAAGCCGATTTTTCGGATAATCCGGATTTATGGCCGCCATTTTGATCGCCGCCATTTTGATCGGCGGTATGACTGCCGCCGACTGACGATGTAAACAATGAAACCAAACAAACACACGCTACGCTAAACAAAGTAGTACGCTTAAAACATGTGATGTAAATGTTTTATTGTATGTTTGTCTGTGTGTCTCCTTGTCTGTACCAGTGTATGTTGATACTTGTGAGCGTTGCAGATCTGAATTGTGAATGTTGCAGAGTGCGATTGTGAATGGTTGTGCAAGCTTGCAAGTGTGACCTTGATGCATCGTGCAGGTGGAGACACAGTATGATGACTCATATTATCGCGCAACTCGTATGTTGGAAGGGGAATGTGGCATGGAGTGGAGAGGGGAGTCGTGTTTGTGTCGTTGTCTTGAGAGTACGGTGTGAGAGTAGTCGTGCAGTAGTTTGTTCGTTCGCCGCACCTACGTCCTTGCTGGGGCGAAGGTGCGGACGTGGTGCTGTTGAGAGTTTGTTTAATGTTTTTTGTCTAATACATTGATCTATTCGTTACAAGCTATTTCGGCAATACGTATTAGAAAGCATATTCATTTTAACTGTTCTTATCAATTTTAAATGTGTTAATATAGTACATATGTAGTTACTTTTATTTATTTTTGATGTTTTATAACGTTTTAGTACAGAAAAAGAAAAAAAAAATTTAATTGCATTATCCAGATCAATTTCGGATAATCCGGTTTTTCGGATAATCCGCTTTCGGATAATCGGGGTTTTACTGTATTTGGGACGGAAATCAGCAAATACAAGAGGCTGAGTAGGACGATCTGGCAACACTGCTCCCAAACACTGACCTGATCACTGCCAACACCTGAGTCTTCCTTGGCCTTGGCGATGGCTTTGGCTTTCATGAAGGCCTCGCGGAAACTGTTAGCCACCTCCACTGTCTTGAATCGGCAGCAGAACTTCTCCGTCCGCAACTCCTCGTCGGCAAAGTCCTGTGTGTGGAAGGAAAGAGGAAGGTGAGGTGAGGTGGGGGAAGAGATAGATCAGGTCAGGTGAGATGGGGGAAGAGGAAGATTAAGTTAGGTGAGGTGGGGGAAGAGGAAGATAAGGTCAGGTGAGGTGGGGGAAGAGGAAGATAAGGTCAGATGAGATGGGGGAAGAGGAACATGAGGTCAGGTGAGGTGGGGGAAGATGAAGATTAAGTTAGGTGAGATGGGGGGAGAGGAACATTAGGTCAGGTGAGGTTGGGGAAAAGGAAGATAAGGTCAGATGAGATGGGGGAAGAGGAACATGAGGTCAGGTGAGGTGAGGGAAGTTTTAGAAATATCTTTGAGTGTGGAGGAGCAACAACATGAGCAAGTGAATAAGATGAGGCAAAAGGAGATTGGAAGTGTACAAATCTAGTTATAGGAAAAAGGAAATGCACGAGAGAAGGGGAAAGGGAGTGGATGTTTAAATTACTGGCATCTATGTGAGCGGGGAATAGGAGTGGATGTTGAAAATACTGTCATCCGCATCACAAAACAAGCATAGAAAGTGAAGTAACAAAACAGGAAAAGGAAAGATTATAAGCCATTGGGAAAGAAAGGGACTGAAAGAGTGTGTATATGAGAGGGGAATAGGAGTGGATGTTGAAAATACTGTCATCCGCATCACAAAACAAGCATAGAAAGTGAAGTAACAAAACAGGAAAAGGAAAGATTATAAGCCATTGGGAAAGAAAGGGACTGAAAGAGTGTGTATATGAGAGGGGAATAGGAGTGGATGTTGAAAATACTGTCATCCGCATCACAAAACAAGCATAGAAAGCGAAGTAACAAAACAGGAAAAGGAAAGATTATAAGCCATTGGGAAAGAAGGGGAACGAAAGAGTGTGTATATGAGAGGGGAATAAGAGTGAATGTTGAAAATACTATCATCCAAATCACAAGGCAAGCATAGAAAGGAAACAAGAAAAGGAAAGATCATATGCCACTGGGAAAAGAAGGGGAATGAAAGAAAGTTAATAGCTCACCTTGGCCGCCCAAATCCACGCTCTGTCACTTCCTACCAAGGGCTGGACTTCAATGTTCGACGTGATGAGGTGGTTGGCGCAAATCTTATGGGTCTGGGGGAGTGAATAAGGTGGAAACGAGGCAAATTAATACAAAACATGGGTCAGAATCATAAGCCTTTCGTGTAAATGTTTGACCCGAGTAGTTTTTTATACTTAGCAATCTTCCTAACATGATTTAACGAGACCTGTGCCATCGCTCGTATCTCACCTGGTCTCGCCTCATCAACACACGGGCTGATGACTGGCCTGGGTTGTGGAGGAGCTTCATGACGCCTGTCCCTCGCTCCCTCCACTCCTTGTCGACGAAGCGGAATAACTTGGCACGCTCCTCAAACAGAACCTGGAGGACGGATGAAGGGGTGGATGAGATGTGGTTGTTATAAGTGTGTGTGAGTGTGTATGTGTGTGTGTGTTTTTAGAGAGAAGGAAGAAGCTCAAAGGTGCAAAAACAGAGGCTACAAAAATTCCTGTGTGTGTGTGTGTGTGTGTGTGTTTACGTAGCTTATAACCATCTTGTCCATACCACTCTAAGCCTCATTGACCGTTTGTGTATGTGTGTGTGTGTGTGTGTGTGTGTGTGTGTGTGTGTGTGCGTGTGTGTGTGTGTGTGTGTGTGTGTGTGTGTGTGTGTGTGTGTGTGTGTGTGTGTGTGTGTGTGTGTGTGTGTGTGTGTGTGTGTGTGTGTGTGTGTGTGTGCGCGTGTGTGTGTGTGTGTGTGTTTACTTAGGTTATACCCTTTGTTTCCCTGCCGCCCCAAGCCTTGCCCTCCTGTTTGTATGTACATGTGTGCGTTTACATAGCTTACAACCCTCCTTTTCCATGTTGCTCCAAGCCCTCCTCTGTGTGTTTATGTAGCTAACACCCTTCATTTCCCTGCCACCCCAAGCCTTACCCTCCTGTTTGTATGTATATGTCTGTGTTTACGTAGCTTACAACCCTCCTTTTCCATGTCACTCCAAGCTCTTCTCTGTGTTTATGTAGCTTACACCTTTCATTTCCCTGCCACCCCAAGCCTTACCCTTCTGTCTGTGTGTATATGTCTGTGTTTACATAGCTTACAACCCTCCTTTTCCATGTCGCTCCAAGCCCCACTCACCTGCTCATCCTCCTCTCCAGTGCGCACCTCCACCTTCTCCGGCAGGGGCACGAGGGGCTTGTAGTCAGGGCAAGGGTCGTGGTCATCCTCGACGTAACACTCATTGTCATCCTCTGCCTGGTTGCCCTTCACTGGGGACACCTTGATGTCCTTCGTGGGTGCCACTGTGGGACTCCTGAATCCTCCGGGGAATGCTGTCGAGGGGGAGGTGAGTGGACAAGTGAGTGAGTGAGTGAGTAAGATATCAAGTTCAAGCTAGGTTTTAGGATGCTGTTGAGTGCATAGATGCTGTGAGTGAGTGATTCAGTGAGTGAGTGAGCTAGTGAGAGTAAAGATAAAGAGTGTTAGGCTAGATTTCAGAATGATTTAGAGAGCAAGGATGATGAGTAAAGACAGTGTTAAGTTATTAGTGGGAATACTGTCGTGTGAGATGTGACTGAGTGAATGAGCAAGTGCCTAAGTTAGCTAGCAGAAGAGAAAATTAATGCAAAGCTAATTTTAAGAATGCTGTCAATTGTAAGAAGGATGTGTGAGTGAGTGAGCTAGAGAGAGTGAGGATAAAGTGCATTAAGCTAATCATATAAATCCTGTTGAGTGTGAAGCAAGAGTGAACGTGTGAATGTATAAACATGAGTGAGAATTACTGTTTGAGTATAGTTAAGAATGTGGGAAGATCCAAGTGTCTGTTACGCAGGAAAGATCTGTGTAATTCTAGAGGCATTGAAGTGTTGATGCAGAAAATAAACAAAATGTCGTGTAAATAAAAACAGATGAGCGACTTCAAAGCTGTGGGAACTATAGTCTGATTTAGCTATTAAGTCTGGTTGGGTAGGGTCCGCTAGGATAGTCCCCTGGCCATAGTGCTGCCAAAGCTTATTTAACCCTTAGACGGCGGTGGAACTATGATTCAAACAGGCGAACTGAGGTGCTGATATGTTAAAAAGTAAAGAAAGAGGATTGAAGGGAAGAGTGTGAAGAGGAGGAGAAAAGAGAAAAGAAAGAAGAGAATGAGGAAGAGGAAGAAAGAGAAGAAGGACGAATAGGAAGAGGAGAGAGAGGAAGAAAGGGAAAGAGAATGAAGAAGAGGAGGAGGAGAAGGAAAAGAAAGATTATATAGGCGGTCCAAAATTCAGTCGGCAAGTTTTGTATGACAGAAATATGACAACAATTCCAGATAGTTAAAACACCTCTTATGTGGCGTAACTATATTTATGCTACGGTCCTAAGCTCGGCAGTGACTACAGATTCATTTTGGAGGAGCTAATCTTCAAATACTGCCACCGTCTAAGGGTCAATGTACACTGAATACTTGATACATGGCTTCAACTAGTACGTAGATGACACATGAAAGACAGAGTGATGTACATATTGTGGGTGACGTGGCAGCCACCCAATCGTACTTCACATTTGACGGACTATAGCCATTTATTTTGAGCAAAGGACCAATGAGTGATCTCTTTAGGCAAGGGAAGGTCTGAGGGTTATAGAATATGCTCTTGAAAAACGTGATATAGGAAACAAAGATGAGAAAAGGGTAGAATTGAGTGGTAGAAATGACTTAATATTCTGAAGGTTATAGAAAATGCTCTCAAAAAAATTAATATATAGATGAAAAAAAGGTTAAAATTGAGTATCAGGGATGTCTTAAGATTCTGAAGGTTATAGAAAATGCTCTCAAAAAATTAATATATAGATGAAAAAAAGGTTAAAATTGAGTACGAGGGATGTCTTATGATTCTGAAGGTTATAGAAAATGCTCTCAAAAAAATTAATATATAGATGAAAAAAAGGTTAAAATTGAGTACAAGGGATGTCTTAATATTCTGAAGGTTATAGAAAATGCTCTCAAAAAAATTAATATAGAAAGATGGAAAAAGGTTAAAATTGAGTATCAGGGATGTCTTAAGATTCTGAGGGTTATAGGAAATGCTCTCAAAACACCTAGTAAAGAAAACAATAATGAAAAAAGGTTAGAACTGATTACGAGGGACGTCTTAAAATTCCTCTCTTGAAGTTTGACAAAGATACGAGTTTCCACAGCCATGAAGTCACCCCGAAAAAAACTGAGTAAGTGATGAGTCAGCATGAGGTAGTGAGTGAGTCCAGAACACAGCACTGGATGATGCAACACACATTCAACATTGACAGACTATTAAAAAAGCTAAGAGTGTGTCGACGATGCTTGGCGAGGTGCGTTTTGTAGGGTGTGTTCGTCAGTTTGTATGCGTCGTTTTGATCGGCACTCATATCAGGAAACAACAAAATAAATAAAAAATGAAAAAAAGGAAAAAGAAAATGATAAAAGGAAATTGAAAAGGGAAGAAAGATAAAAAAACAAAAAATAATAATATAGTTAAATAAAGGAAGCAATGGGGGATATTCAGATGAGGTATTAAAATCAAAATATTAAATAGTTAAATATGACCCAAATATAACACGGTCATCCCAGCGATACCCCATGATCCTACGAAGGCACTTGGTATCAAAGGCATCGACACACCTCTCCAAGTTGCTATTCAGGGCCCATGTCTCACAGCCACACAGTAAGACAGGGAGCACAAGCGACTTAAAGACCTGAATCCTTCTCCGCCTGCATAGATATCGACAACGCCATATACCCGTGTTGAGAAAGTTCATAACACCCCCAAAATAATGAATAAATAATCGGATATAGAAAAATACTGCCAGAAATTGAGATGAGAGAAATAGTAATGTCACAATGTATTTCCACGGTAGTTTTTTTCCATCGCTGATATGAGTACTCATTAGATCAGTGCATACAAACTGACGAACATACCCTAGTGGTGCTCTCTGGGTGACACACGCACACACACGCACACAATCAAAAACTTTTAAGTCAGTGAAAGGGAGACATGCTAGCTACAACACACAAAGACACACACACACATACACATAAATGGCTTAAATGAGAAGAAAGATTCAATATACACACACAAATCAACATATAAAAATGGCATGAACTCTTAAAATAACAAAAAAATAACTTAAATGATATAACAATACAAAAAAACAATGACTCAAAAGTGACTGAGCAGGTACAGTATACTAGCAATTTTACGACACAAAGCAGCCGACTCATAATGATCACGGCAACAGCAGCAAAACATAAACAAACAGACTGCCACTCCATCCACAAACTTACGTCATAACAGCGGAAATCATACGAGAAAACTACCAACACAGGGAAACCAGAGCATGCAATATCAGCCTCTATGCATCGTCAGTCTCCTTGCGATGACGAAAAGCCTTACTTACAGAGTGGCCCATGCAGCACCAGGAGCAACAGCAGCAGTAGTGAACGGCAGCAGAGATAACAGGAGCGACACACACACAAACACACACACACACGTAGATGGGGAGTACCGAGTTACAAATCACATTCCGGGACGTGATTTGTAAAAGTCTCTCCGTTTTTTGAGTCTGCATTCACTCCTCCATTGCCTTCCTTGTTTGTCCTCCATCCCAAATTATTACCCATATCATCCTCCTCCCTGATACATTCAAGTGTAATACTCCACTTTGTTACCTTATATTACTTTGATTCACTCCTCCATTGCCTTTCTCATTCACTGACAAACTAACTATCAATCCAGACAGACATTCAAACAGGCAGGAAATCACGCACACACACACACACACACACACACACACACACACACACACACACACACACATACGCAGACCAGGTTAAACTAGCTCATTCATCCACCCATTCACACACACACACACGACTCTGACAAATACATTAATCATCCAGACTGACTGACAGTCTGACATACCATATCCATTCACTCAGACACAGAGAATCATATGAGCAGACACAAACACATACTAAGCCAAACCAGCATAAGTAGGCACTGCGTCAAGACATACAGTAACCATGCAGACTGAGAGTAAGCCAGACAAGCCATCATAACCAGTCGTTCAGATATGGACAATCAGAGGGGCAGCAAGCTAAATCAAACCAAGATATACATAGACACTGTGCTAAGATAATACAGTAATCAGGCAAACAAACCATACCTAATTCAAACAGATGCAGAGAATCAAAAGGGGGCAAACACAGACACACACAGCAGGCCAAACCAAACCAGGAGGTAGTAGTAGGCATTACGTGAAAACGCTACACACAACCTACTGAGGGGGCTAGTGTCCTGGGAGGAACCTGGCGCAGTGGTTGTGGTGGAAGGGGCTACCATATTGTTAGGAGCAGGAGACATGCCTTCCGTTGACAACTCCGATGATAGAGCTCTGACATGTGACTGCCCGCGAACAGGGGACGAGTCTGGGGTGACCGCAGAGTAGAGTGGGGGGGGCACATTGGCCAGGAGACCGGCGGTGGTGGAGCATGGGAGGGAATGGGACAGCAGCTCTCCTAATGTAATGGATGTGTTCGTGGTGGAGGTTGGGGTGTTGCAAGGAGAAAAATGACTCACTTAGTTGTTGCATGCAGGGAAGGTGTGGTCGCCAATCCATACACACATACACCGTGATACACGCACACACTCACACCTTTCCAATCGGTTCTCATATCAGGAAAACTATTCTATTGGCGTCTCTTATCTGGGGCAGTGTTGTGGCCATTCTTATATGCAGTGGAAGATCATCACCCACAAGTTCTTTTTTTCTTTACCTGCACTCAAGATCATTTCCTGCCTTCATAAACTGTGACTGTTAGGGGTTGGAATTCCTTGAGTGCATGAATTTAAACTATTGGATACTCTGAAAAGTGGAATTTGGATGCACTACTGTTACTTTGCTTTCTTTTAGCTTATCACCTTTGCCAAAACAAAAACAAACACAACTTAACAAATCCTCAGTAAACACAAGTCATCCCCAACCTTTAGAATGGAGTTCACTGAGTGCCTAAGAAACATATCTGCCATTTTTCTCAGTTATATAAATATTAGGTATATATGAACAGTGGGCTCCTGTATTATGTCGATACAGCAAACCATCATATTCGTAGTACAATGACTCACAGGGGAAAAAATGAGGTTTGTAAAATGTTATGAAATCCGTGCAACGACACACGAGCATAACTCTCTCCCCTTCCTATTGTTTTCACTCTCTCTCCATCCTCCACCCACCCAGCTCACTCTCACCCTCTCTGTCTTTCCCCCTCCCCCCCTTGCTCTCATATACCACCCATGTTATTCCTCCTGATATGAGATCCAATTAGGGACTTCAAAGATGCTTCTATATGAATGGCAGCACTGTACTAGTTGGCCCTTGTGTCTGGGGCTACCAAGAACACCCAGATAGAGAGACAGGGCGATATTCTCAAAGATTTCAGAGCCCTCACACACACACATTAGATATGGCTTTCATGGAGGTGGTGTTGGTATTTTCATGAGACGTTTTATGAGCCTAGTAATGGTCTGACAAGCCTTCTACGCCATGAATGTTGAAAGATATATATGACCCAGGTTTGTCCAGTGCTGCCCTCCATACAAAAGCCCCTTAGAAAGTCCCCCAATGGCAAGGTGTGCACAAACTGACGAACACACACTCTTTGGCAATGAATGAGCTCAATGTTCTGCCTTGTTGTCATCATACTGCTTTAAATAAGGTCTCAAAAGATAATTTATTTCACAAGACGGGCAAACCAGAGACTCACCCTTCCTATTATTTACTTGTTCCATCATGCACTTCCAGAAAACATGAACTGACATGACTTAAGGATTAGATATTAACACCAAAAGATCCTTAGATGGTAATATACATTGGGTGAATTTGCCAAGCCGCACGCACCATTCCAATGAGCATTTATAATCGGAAACCTCTTTATCTTTATTTCGCCTTTCCTATCCCTTCACAAGAACTTCCTTTAACCCGATAGCAACGGGGATCATGTTTCTTAATGGTCCCTCTAAGCGAGAAAAATGAGAAAAAATCATCACTCACACAAACCATTTCATAATATATATCACAGCATTTGTGATCAGCTTATGTATCATCCATTTTGGGGGGGTTAAATCATGGCAAAAATTTGGCCTGTCGCTTCTACACGGTAAAACCACAAATTTGGCCATTCGCTGCTACTGGGTTAAGGGGATAACCATGGTAGAGATCCCAAATTTTCCTTGTTCTAGCACTCCCTCTTCGCATATTTAATTCCTTGTTATGAGTTACCACATACACATAAGGTGATGGTCCTTACGTAAACATTGCCAAGGTAGTGTATTGTATTTATGTCACCGATAGTACTTGACATGATGCACATAACACATCAGTAGAGCAAGACAGGTAAGGTACTATGTGAGGTTTTAGTAAGGTATATTAGCATCATGGGGCAAGACAAAGGTGATGGACAAAGTTACTGGCAATGAAACCCACTGAATGATCTGGGCCAAGGCTGTCCAGTACTCGTTCACTCTATTGATCTATGTCACAAGTGGTCTCCCCGAACAGCTCCGTCCTCAGGTGCTCTCTTCACAAAGCCACCATCAGTCATTCCTGTCATGTCTCAGGATAACACACTAAACTAATTCATATTTTCGCCACGTATCTGAACCATCCCAGGGCACCAAGCTACACCCATTCAACCACTCCACAATCCTTGCCCTCTACTGTTACACCCATACTAAATCTATCATACATGCTTTCACTGATTTCTCCATCCCATCCACCTCTTATAAAGCTCATTTCCACTACACATGTTCGCTGTTGCTGTACTATGTTCCAAGTGATTTAAATGGCCCTTGTATTTCGCCTGACGAGCACAAGTTGGAATGGTGCGTACAACTCTGCAAACACACCCGGACCAATGCAGAACTCAACTCCTGATAGTAAACCCTTAGTAAGAGGCAACAAACAATATACTGAGTGGCAGAAGACCATCCCATTAATAAAAGATAGAAAATTAAGGGAAAAATAGACAAGCAGTGCTGATCTGGCCTGGCTGGGAGGGAGGAGGCCAGCGGGCATGTGCTGAAACAGTGACCAACAGGGAGGGAGGGAGACGAGGTACCAAGGGGTTTAAGATCATGACCAAACAAGTTAAATGATCAAAAAATAACTGACTGGATGAAAGAGACATGTGGCAGAGCCTTGACTCATGGTAAGAGAGACGGATGACCTACCTGGCATGGATGTTCTTGGCGGGGGGGTAAGGGTGCTGGAGGAGGAGGGCGGCATCGCAATCTGGAAGGCGTGGGCAGGCGCAGGCGAATCCCCGGACTGCCCTTTCCCTGTGTTGTTATTGCCTAGGCTGCTCGCGACGCTCCAGCTCCCTGTCGTGGCTTGGCTGTATGGCAGGGAGGTGGTTGCAGGGGAAGGAACGGTGATGCTGGCAGGGGAGCAGGGCGTAGCGGTGGTCTGGGCCATGCTGGACATCCCGCCACTTTGGTTGACAGATGATGCAATGCTGTAAGTCTGCTCTGGCACAGTTGAGGGTGGGAAGAAGGGAGGTTGCGAACAACCCTGGGGTAGGCATGAGAGGGCTAGGCTGGCTGTAGTACCGACATAGCTTCCGTACAGTCCTGGAGGAACGACAGCTGCAAGGAAACAGAACATATCAAAACAATAAGGAAAGTGAATGATAGGAAATATATATAAACAACAAGGAAGAGGTTACACAGGCTCTCTTCGGAAACACAACAGCAGCATGAGAAAGGACAATGAGTAAACAGGCATAGAGATAAGGGTATTAGTTTGATATAGGAGTAATTAAACAAGTGAATGAATGTAGAAGTGATTGAAAAAGTAAGGAGCTGTGAGAGGTGAAATAGTAAACAATGATTAAAATACATACAAGCAGAAGGCAACATTTGACAAGTATACTAAGAAACACAAAATAACTGACATGTAGGAGATAAAATATCGAGTAAACAACCATAACAGAGCAACGAAAGACGCCAATGATTAAAATACATATAAAAAGAAGGCAATATTTCATAAGCAACGAAACATTAACATAACTGACATGAAGGAGAGTAAGTACCGGTAACCAAAACAAAACACATGATGCCACTCACCAGCAGGGATGTCCACAGGCACCTCCTCACTGGCCTTCACCTCCGCCACCTCCTGCAACTTGGATGGGGTGACGACGGCCGTGGCTCTCATGGACCTCAGTTCGGCCAGGTCCGTTGCCATGGCCCTGAGCTGCGTCTGAGTGTCCTTTAGGGCCGAGTGAACCTGCCGCACCTCCCCGAGAACGGATGTATAAGCGTCCTGGGAGAGCGCGCGGTTCTGCTCCAGCATTGAGTGGTAGAGGTTCGAGTTCTCGCGGAATCCATCAGCCATGGATGTGCAGAGGTCACGGAGGGCTTGGTTCTGTGCTTTGAGGGCTGCGTTCTGCTCCTCCATGCTCCTGAGGGTGTTCTCCTGCACCTCCGACAGGGCCTGCACCTGGGCATGGAGGCGCTCTGGGCTTGGTCGTGCCTCCTGGGGAAGATTGGGTGTGATGACATTAACCACCTCCCAATACTTGACGCTCTTGCATGTTAGCTAAACTATAGATACCATAAATAAAAACAAAATAAATCAATAGACAAGAATAATAGACATGGAGAGGAGCATTGCAACAAGACATGGAAGAAATGTTAGAAATAGAAGAAGGATCAGCACTTGACAGAGCAAGATGGAGGCGGATCAACGCAAGTACCCCGAGAATGGAAGATGGACTATAAACGAAGAAGAAAATAATAATACGAAGGGTAACTAAACAAACCTGTCGATCACCCTAGAGAGTGCCTTCTGAGGGGAATTCAGGGCCGAGGATGCAAGGAACGACCGGGCTAGGGGGGTGGAGGGCAGGAGCTGGGGGTGCAGAGGGTGGTGGGGGGAGGAGGAGGGGTCATGGCCATTGGTGAGGTCATGGGCGGAGTGTGAGGCGTCCGAGAAGGATTCCGCGTCCTCCTCAGTGTGGTGGTGGAGGTGGTGGTGGTGGTGTGTGGATTGCCCTGCCGGAGTGAGGAGAGACAGGCGGCGCTCCACGTCTTCGAGTTGCTGGCTAAGTTTGGTGTTGAGTGGATGGAATCGGTCCACTCCTGCGAGATGGGAGGTGGAAGAGCAAGGTTAGGTACTAGTGGATGTTGTTGTTGTTGTAATTCTGCTTTGTCTAATCTATAAATCTATATAAATAATCTATAAATGGAACATGAAAAGTTCTAGCATCTTAAGACATTGTTGATGGTGTTATTTTTCTTTGTCTAATATATTAATAATGTATTCCATGGTACTATTTTTTTTTCTGGGATATCATTATTTATTTTTTCTTAACTAGTATATGATGCTGTTGCTATTTTGCTTTGTCTGATCTATAAATACATTCCATGGTTCTAATTTTTTCTAGCATGTCTTTATGAAGGGTATATGACATTAGTAATGAGAGAACTATGGTGACTCTTGGTTGTAGTCAAATTAGGTTTAAGACACCTTCCAACACTCGACCCCTCTCTGATGTGAGCTGGAAAAGGAAAACACTAACAAAGACTCACCTGGCATGCGCAGTCTGTCAAGGGTGAGGTACAGGGTGTCACGGGCCTGGGTGAGGAGGGAGGCCTGCTGAGCGCGTGCCTCCGGTGTGGCTGCCTCCAAACCCCCTTCACCCACGATGGCCTGTGCCTGCTCATTGTACAGCTGTGAAGAGGATAAGGGGTCAGGTTAGGTTAGGTTAAGGAAGGTGAGGGAAGGAGAATACACATGGGAAAACAATGCAAAATAGGGGAGACTCAAAGAAAACTAACCTATTCTTCATTACACCAAAAATAAATGCCCCATATCTCTAAGGTTCATTTTCTCAGACTCTTTCAGACTCACAACAAATACTTTCAAAGGTCACAAAGGAGGTTAGTCAAGTTTTGCACATTAATGGTACACTAGAAGCCTTGTCAAGCTATCACTATACCCATAAAACAACCCACGGAAATACTCACACAACCTCTACAAAACCTTTATCAAATGTGTGTGTATGGGTGTGAGAGCTCTGAAATGTTTGAAAATATACCACCAAACTCACCATGGCTCTCTGGAAGGCTGCCTCAGGGCTCTTCAGTTCCCCAAGGGCCTGTATTGCGTCCTGCTGCCTCCCGGCTTGCACGAGACGCAGCGCTAGGAAGAACTTGCCCTCCTCCACCTTGCTGCGCCTCATCTGAGAGACTCATGCTGCGGAGGATAGCGGATTGAAGTAGAGTGAGAATGAGGGGGATAGGATGACTGCAAAGGATAGGAATGAAGATGAGGAGAATGGGATGAAAGACAGCACTGGGAATAGATGAATGAGGTTGAGGAATGAGTAGTGAAGAATGATGATGGGGAGAATGGGATGAGACAGCATAGGGAATAATTGGATGAGGTTGAGGAATGAATTGTGAAGAGTTGAAGAGAATGAAGGAAGTAGGAATGAGAGGAATGGAATGAAAGACAGCATGGCGAAAAGATGAATGAGGAAAAGATATGAGTGGTGAGGAGTGGAATAAGATGAAGAAATGAGTGTTAATGAGTGAAATGAGGTGTGGAATGCATGGGGATTAAGGGGTGAGATGAAGAAATGAGCCTTAATAAATTAAATGAGGTGAGGAATGCATGGGGATTAAGGGGGTGAGGTGAAGAAATGAGTTTTAATGGGTGACAGGAGGTGAGGAATACATAGGGAAGAAACTGATGAGGTAAAGAAATGAAAGAAGGATGAAAAACAGGAGGAACGGATGACAATATTACAACACTTAAAACTCAAGGGCATCCGTCTGTCGGGGTCAAACTCACCCAGGCGCCACAAAGAGAGGGTTCCGCGGGGCCACGCTGACGGTGTTCCTGGCGGCCCGCACACAGAGGGACTGAACGCGCTGCCAATACTGCTCGGCCCGCTCCCTCAGGGCCTCCACCTCGTTGGCAGCACTCCCGTCTGCCTCCGCCACACTCGCCTAGTATGGGGGTAGAGATGGTGAGGCGTTAGTGTGGGGTGAAGGATAACCGCTCAAAAATAATATAGTAGGGTGAGAAACATATATATAAGGTGTTGGTGTGGGGGTTAAAAATAGCGACTCATTAAAAATAGGGATGATAAAGAAGAAAATGAAGAAATATAGCATTGGAGGGATAGGAAAACTACTAAAAAAAAAAAAAGGGAAAATGATACACAAATAAAAAGACAGAAAATAATGAAGAGGAAATGGGGGAACTTAGCAAACCTGGAAATAAGACAATGAGAACCAATGAAAAGAATAAAATAAATTAATGAAACTTACAAGAATTAGAGAAGAAAAAACAAGAAAATGGAAAACAAAAACAATATTAAAAACACAACATAGAACAGAAAAAAGAAAAATACCAACCAAAGAAAACTATGACAATGAGAACCAATGAAAAGAATATAATAAATGAATGAAACTTATAAGAATTAGAGAAGAAAAAACAAGAAAATGGAGAACAACAACACATCTTCCAATCACAACACAGAATAGAAAAAAGAAAAATAGCAACCAAAAAAAACTATCATAAAAACACATTCAAACAAACTTCCCATACCCACTGGCACTCTTCAGCACCTCTTCTGGCACTTACCCACTTGGTGAAGCACTGCGCCAGGTGGGCCATGAGTGGGAGGTCAATGCCATGGTTGCCATGTGCCCGGATGACCTCAAGGCCGCGCTGGAGGGTCATCCGAAGCTTGGAGAGGCGGTGGTGTGCCCGGTTGTTGAAGAGGGTGTGTGCCGCCCCCCAGCATTCCCCCTGCTCCTGAGTGCACAGCGGGGCGCTCAGCACGGTGGGGAGGGAGGCTGGTGGTGGCCCTGGGGTGAGAGGGGGGAAGAGGGCATGAGGTGGGGGTGGATATTAAAGAAACATACCTAACTTCAGCTAATCTCATCTTACATAATCTTACCTAACTTAACCTAACCTTATATAGCCTTACCTAACTTAACCTCAGCTAACCTTACCTAACTTAACCTTACCAAACCTTACTTAACTTAACCTCAGCTAACCTTACCAAACCTTACCTAACTTAACCTCACCTAATCATGTCTTACCAAACTTAACGTAACTTCATCTTACTCTCCATAACCTTACCTAACTTAACCTCACCAAATCTTACCTTACTAAACTCAACACTTATGATAACAGTACACATGCTTACTCGCCTCCCTCACACACACACACACACACAGTCTCCGCAGCCTTACCATGAGTCTCCTTGCCCGCCACCCGCTGACAATAAACCGTTGCTGCCAAGAACGCTAGGAGGTCCAGGTGGCACAGTGTCTCCGGGGACCAGGTGGAGAGGCTGGTGGAGGAGAACTGGAGGCCGTCGAACAGGGTGAAGGAGTAGTAGGGCTGTGGCTCGTGGAGGTCCTCTGGTGCTTGTTGCAGACACAGCCACACCAGGTCTCCCAGGCTGCTACAGAACATACTACCGACAACTGTGTGAGAGAGGATTGATGAGCTGATTAGACTGTATATTCATCTCAAGAGTTTGCTATAGAAAAATTGATGCTGTTATCTACTTTTTCTTTTATCATTCCTAAAAAATTGTCGCACTAAATCCTTTCCATTAGATATTCACGACTATTACCCAAGACACTTCAGTTTCATCCTTACAAGTAAACAGGACTAAAAATGACAGTAAAAGGACTAAAAACTACAGTATAAGGACTAAGAATGACAGGAAAAGCATAGCAACAGCATCAGCACCCTTCATAACACCAACTGATTCATATACATAAGGTAGTCTAGTGTCCCCATGCACCTCAGCACCCACCTTGGTCCCACTCCTTGAGCTGGTCTGCTTCAGGGTACTGCAGCGGTGCCGTCACAAACTCCTCATCGCACAGGAAGAAGCTACCAGCGACGTCCTTCTTGGTGTTCGCCGAGGCCCCAAACAGCGCCTGGTGGATGCCAAGCTGTGCCTCCTTGTTGCTGCACTGCTGTTTCACTCTGTCGAGAAACCGTGTCCTGTCCGCGTCCGCCCCTGCCATGTGCCGGAGGACGTGAGCCGCCTGGGATAGTCTGTGGCAGGCAAGCTTATGCCAGAAGTATTCCTTAGCGCGCCACGCCTTAGTCTTCTCTGGTGGCCTGAAGCGACATGCATGGAAGAGCAGCGCCCCAGATGTGATGTTCGCTTGTGTCAGTCCCTCCTGTGGGTTATGAGAGGGACACAAATGAGCAAAGAGAGAGAGAGAGAGGGGGAGGAGAGCGAGTTATCAGGATTAGTAGATAAAATAGTAGACAAAGGAACACATGATGAAGAAAATAAGAGAAATAAAGGAAAGGAAACAGGAACAAGAGAGTTATCAGGCTTACTAGATGAATAAACTAAGGAATGTTACGAGGAAAATAGGAGACATAAAGGAAGGGTTAAAGGAGAGATGAGAAGGAAGAGAAAACATTGATCTTCTTGGAATTAAATAGAAAACAGCAAAAGAAAGAAAAAGAAAAGGATAGTTGAAGGGATGGGAAAAATGGAAGAGAAACCAATAATGATCGTTAAACTGAATATGAAAAAACAGCAAAAAGAAGGAAGGAAATGGAAAATATGAGCTACATGAAGGGTGGCAGAGACTCATAGCCCGTCCAACCACAAGGGAAAATAAGGAATGATAAACGGAAAGGAAAAATCGATGAATGAATATAGTGGTTGTTTCCTCACCTTCTTAGCATTGTGTATGAGGAAGATGCCCATGTGGAGGTAGAGTTGGCCCACCATGAGCTGGCCGAACATAGACTTGGCCCCCACCACGTGTAGATGGGACTTGAGGCTTTGGTCAAATCTGGAAAAGGGGAGGCGAAAAAGTGTGAAAACCTTATCCTGAGAACTGAAACACACCTATGACAAGGATTCCTATCTGCAATCACTTAATAAACCGTTTATTATTATTATTATTATTATTATGGTTATTACACACACACATGCAAAACAAAGGAACAATCACTCGTTTAAAAGAAAAAGAGAAAAAGATGTAAGTGTGGGAGAGAACAAAGGAAGCACACACAAAACAAAGGAACAGTTACTCATTTAAAAGAAAGAAAAGATGTAGAGTTGCGGGCTTTTATTTTTCGTTTCCTTTTTTTTTTTTGGCCCTTGAACTGTTTACTATAAAAAAAAGGGAACAAAATGAAGGGCCCACAAAACCAAGGAGCCGCCACTCACTTATGCAGGAGCGAGGCGGCGTCCTGCAGGGTGTACTGGGAGAGGAGGGCGGAGGCGCTGCAGGAGGCAAGGGTGAGGTAGACAAGGCGCTCCAGGGCGGACAGGTACTGGGTGTGGAAGGTCTCGTCTGCACTCACGTCCCTGGTGCTGCGGTAGGCCTGTGGATGGGGTGAAGGGGGAGGTGATGATGGTGGTATAAGGTGTAGGAAATAAACATGTGGTACTAAATAATGATGGGTATATTTATAACTACAAAAAGAGAAGAGGAAGAAGAGAAAGACTGGGTGTTCAGATGGTGTGACTGTATAAAAGGAAATAAACAATAAATAACAATGGATTTCACTTCATCTTTGACCATTCCTACATTCATTATAAAAAAGAAGGTAGAGGAAGAAGAGAAAGACTGGGAGGGTGTTAAGATTGTGTCATAGTGTACAAAAGAAAAGACACAGAAAATAATGATGGATTTCACTTCATCTTTGGCCATTCCTACATTCATTATCACAAGGAAAAAGAAAAAAGAGGAAGAAAATGACAGGGGGGTTGTTTAGCTGGTGTTGTAGAATGTGTATACAACCATAATAAATAACAATGGATCTCACCTTATTTTTGACTATTTTAACATTCATAATCGCAAAAAGAAATGGGTTGTGTGTGTGTGTGGAGATGGTGATGTAGGATAATAATAATACCGTAAATATAGACATAATAAATAGAGCAGGATATCTCGTAATCTCTGCCCATTCTCACAGCAAAAGCCACACACCTGCATCACATCCAACAGGGTCTGGTACCACTGCAGTGAGTCGCTGAAGGGCTTGCGCGCCTCCACCTGGCACGCGTAGCTGTAGGCCTCAGCGAGCTTGGCACTGTCCTCGGCTCCCCAGTCCCGGTACAGACGCAGCAGGTTGGTCTGTAGGCGAACCTCCGTGGGGCTGGCATTGATCTCCTCTGTGGGTGGATGTGAGACTGAGTTACTGCGTGTGTGTGTGTGTGTGTGTGTGTGTGTTACAGTAAGGGAAGCAGCTCTACGGCAAAAAATGAAATACAACAAGAAAAGGTCATTAAGTGTTGCTCCCGGTTGGCTTGAAGTGTTGAGTTAGTGTTGTGAATGCAAATAAAAAGTCAAGCTGGATCTCTCTCTCTCTCTCTCTCTCTCCTTCCTTCCTTCCTTCCTAAATCCTTACCACTTTCTCTTTTTCCTCCTCCACCCTTTATCTTGTATTTCCTATATTATCTTCCTCTCATTCAATCCCTTTCTTCTGCAGCCTTATGACTCTCTCTCTCTCTCTCTCTCTCTCTCTCTCTCTCTCTCTCCCAAACACTCACCCAGGTACAGTTTCTCCAGCTCCTCCCGTGACTTAGTGCCATCGCGGGAGAGGAGAGTCTCGCGCAGCTTCACGACACTCTCCCGGTGGGGGTACAGGCGCTGGCCCTCCTCAGCCCAGTACAGCCGCACCGACGAGTCCGCCTCCACCTCGGTGTACAGATCGCAGACTGCACAAACACAGAGAGACAAGACTTAGGGGGTGAAGGTATATGTAAAGTGGTATGATGTAATATAACCTAAGCTTCAAGTTCTCCCTTCCCAGCAAATGTCACTAGAACTAACATATAGGGTTTATAGGGACTGAAGGAGACCAAGTACTTTCTGCTCTATTCAAAATTATTATTATAAGTATCATTATTATTAGACAAAATAGGTAGAGAGGGACAAGTGCAGACACTATAAGCTACCTGTAAAGCAGCCATCATACATCTGAGTCGCTGAGAAAGAGAAAATGAAAGTAAATGCAATGAGAGACAAAGAGAAAGAGGACAAGAGAATGTGGATGATTACAGAAATGGAGGGACAAGGGATAGGGTAATAAATATCTTAATTCACTACAAACAGATAATAATAAATAACAGGAAGGTCAGACATAACACTCACTCTTGAGCACCAGGTCCTTTTGTCCCTCGCCCAACTCATAGGCTGTCTTATAGGCCTGCACTGCTTTCTCCTTGTTGCCCAGCCCTCATGCACCTGCCCTAGGAGGCGGTGGGCATCCATGGCGCGTGGTCGCACAGTCAGGAACTCGCAAGGTAGCGGGCAGCCATGCATTCCCGACATTGTAGTAAAGCCGCGCAATGTTGTAGCCGCGGACCTTACGCTGTAGGCAGGGAGAGGGTCAAGGGTGTTAAGAGCATGTAAACAGGTGAAAATAAATGACATGAATATATACACTACACGTAATCCCTGATATTGATGTAAAACCGCGCAATGTAACAGCCACGGACTTTAAGATGCAAGGGAAATAGTTTTGTCTAACATTATAGGACGTGAGGTTACAGAAATTTACACAGATAAGAACCTATTAGAGGGATTGTTGAAGACCTTGACTCCCCTTTTTATTTTCTGAAAGTCACTTGTTACTTCATTGTATTCAGGAACCTAAATTACATTCCATAATCTAAGTATTAAGTTCACAAGAGCTGGCTACCCCTTCTTCAACATTAGCCCATATTAGTGCCAACATAGTAACCAGACAACTTTTAGGATAGTAAGCCCTCACTAAACCAGTAACCCATCACCTCTTAAACAGCTAATCTTGTTCATATACCAAAAAGAATAACTTATCACTATTATGTTATCAGCAACAAGGATCTGTCAATAGCACACACAAATCAACCAGAAAGCACCAACCACCAGGGAGATAAGTCATTCTGAATGCACAAAAAAGGAGTTGGAATTATATTTTACAAGCCATAAAGAAATAGGCCAACACCAAAATGACTTGTGATATAATGGCATCTGTAGGCCTAAAATTATTAAGCCCAAACCAAAAACCATTAAGAATCCATCCCCTGAGCCCAAAATCAGCCATAAAATAACTTACAGTGCTTAAAAACAAGAAAATAAGGTCTTGAATTAAATGACCATGAGAAATAGGCCAACACCGATTATATTATGGCGCAATAATACATGTAGGCCAATAATTATTCACCCCAGGCCACAGACCATTAAAATTCATCCCCAGAGCACAAAATCAGCTGTAAAATAACCTACAGAGCCATAAAAACAAGGAAATAAAGGCTTAAATAAAATGACGGAGATTGTGTATGATAATAGGTAACATGACGTAATAACATAATTAGGCCAATAATTATTAAGCCCAAGCCAAAACCCATTAAAATTCAATCCCAAGAACCCCAAATCAGCCTAAAAATAACCTCCAGGGCCATAAAAACAAGTAAGTCATGTCTTCAATAAAATACCGGAGCAGTATTTGTGGACATGATCATAACAGGCCATATATGACGTAGGCCTGAAATTATTGAGCCCAAGCAAAAGACCATTCAAAACCCATACACTAAGCCCAAAATCAGCCTTAACATAACCTCCAGGGCCACAGAAACAATAAAATAAGGTCTTAAAATAAAATGGCCAGAACAATAAGAAATAGCCCATAATGACGTAATAATTCACATAAGCCTGAAGTTATTAACCCCATGCCAAAGACCATTAAGAATTTATCCCAAGAACCCAAAATCAGCCTTAAAAAATATCCAGCGTCATAAAAACAAGAAAATACATTGTTTAGTAAAATGCCGGAGCAGTATTTGTGGCCATGACCAACGTGTTTGCCTCACCTCCTCTTCTGTCTTGGTTTTATTGAGCAAGTCCCGCACTCGACGGTCCACATCCTTCTTGGACCGCAGCATTGTGGCGTTATGTGTCTCTCTGCTATTAAATCGTCGCCATTGAGAGGATAATAACGGCGAAAAAGGAATAATAATGGAAGGTTTGCCGCGCCGTGTTGACAAGGCGGCGTGCACTTCTTAACTGGCGGCTACTTTTCTTGTTCTGCCTTTCTTTAGCTATTATAACCCATTTTTTCATTATTAAATTACTATTTCTATTTTATCTTGAGGTTTATATCAGTGGGGAATCCCTGGGTGTGGTTTAGTTCGGTTTATGTGGGGTTGCAATGACTTCGTTTTTTTCCATATTTCTCATTTAAAATCTTGGTATGTAGTGATTAATGTATGTATGTGTTTATTATGTTCAAATGTATAGCTATTTTGGGTTGATAATTGTTCCTTCAGTTTTAATATTGCCCGTAAATGGTTAAGAAATTCGTGTTACGGTACATTCAAAACCACACAGCCATTGAGCTTTTAACGTTTTATTTGCTCGTAAGGAAACATTTGGTATCTTAATATATACACAGCGTGATTCATATACGATTTTGATCCTTATTACAGTACATCGACGGCAAATGAAGTGACAGGAAGATAAAATACATAACTGCCACTGATAATTTCTAGCGCGCCAAATTCAAACCTCTCCCTATCAAGCCTTACCCTGCATGATCGTTTTGTCAGTATATACGCTACCCCTACCCACTCAACTTATCTTATTAGTATCATCTAGATCAAATACGCCATAGAACGCCCGCTAAGGCACGACTCTCCCCTCGTAGCCCTAAAATACAGCCAGCCCGCCACCCACAGGCGTCAGCGGGGGGTAGGCGTGAAGGCTTATTTAGTACGCGGCAGGGTTGCCAGACGTGTGAGCTAAAAAATGGACACTCATCCCGAAAAAAGGACAGAAAAGGACAAACATATATATTAATTTCCTTTTGCCTATTGATCGTTTACTAATATGGTACATATATGTTTTTTCTTTAAATTTCTTTAAGTCACCCCCTCACTCTTGTCAGCAGATTTTATTAAAAATAATAACGAACATTAATGATCTGAAGAACCGCAAGTTTAAGAAAAAGTAATAAAATAGAAAAAAAATCGAAATTAGGAAAATAATCATTCACTGATATCAAAATTGTAACAAATATTTCACAAAAACTGATTTCACAATTATTATGGTATCCTGGTCGGCGGTCACTACACTTACAATGATAATTTTAGCCTTTCAACTTCGAGTGTGAGACAGAGACTAGCGTATTGGCACGGCCCAGGCGGGACAGAGACTGACGTGTTGGCGCGCCCCAGACCGCCAGGCGGGTGTGAAAGTGACGCGTCCTGGACGTGTACTGACCGCTGTTACACCCGTCAGTACACGTACTTGCAACATTATTATGTGATTTATTGCTGAATAATCCTTACTGAAATTTATATCTATGAACCCAGGATGGATTTTAGAAATAGGACAGAAAAGGACAGTTTTAAGGTTGTCCTTTTTTCATGAAAACTTGCGGACAGTTGGATCTCAAATAGGACACTGTCCTTAAAAGGACAGACCTGGCAACCCTGCGCGGGCTGCCAAGTGGCTTCCGCAAGATTCATGTTGGACTCCAAGCGTCGATTACTTACTGCTCATGTATATATAACGCGACGGAATAGAAATGTTAAAGTGAGATACTGAGACTTGGGATACTCCATGCATATACAACCATGATGCAAAAATTGAAAGCAACCGTACTCAAATAGAAAATATTAACTGAAAATACAAGCCCGTCATGCAATGTTCATCTGAGTGCAAGGAGTGCGGATAATACAGGATCTATACACGTCATGATGCAGACACGCGCGAATAAACGCAACGGTCTGCAGCCCTTGCATACACCCATGCTGATACACCTTCCAGACCCGTAGATGTGTTGCCCGTGTCGACGCGTTTACTACCTCAACAGAATATTACATTTCAACAGATGAAAATTATAACCCTTTAAAGAGAAAATGAAGATAAAACTGGGGCACACGCTATAGCTCCACGTGGCCGGGTACTCATCTCCGCCGCATTAATTAGACCCGCGGATTCGTAGCTATTTTTTATAGTCACTCTAAACACGTCCTGCACCACGGAGGCGACGATCACAGTAATACAATATATTTAGACAAAGAGACAGATGGAATTGTTATATATACGGCACGAGACTGCACTCACATGTTCCGGGGTCACGCCCTTGTCCTCCGGCGGGTCAGGGCAGGCGGAGGGGCGGGGCATCCACGGCCTGACAACAGCCCCAAACAGCGCGCGGAACCACGACCACAGGCACAGAAGGGTTCGGGTACAGTGCCGGAGTAATGACCTCAATGGACTCATCGATCTGCACTCCATGAAGGCACGATTTGGTCTGTCGGACTCTGCTCTCAGCGAGCCAGCGCGAAGCGTATAGCAGGATCGGTACTTGTCGACGGCCTGTATTGCACGGTTATACTTGCATGTAGTATGCGTACAGACCAAAGAGACAGACTGACAAGTCATACGTATTGCTAATTGATTGACAAGTTCATTGTTGATTTGATTTTTCACAACAAAGGAGAAGGGAGGAGCGCTTGCCATCCCTTGCCCCAGGCAGTATATATAAGAGTGGAGATAAAATACAGGACAGGATTATTTATTTTCAGTAAGAGCATTTTAGGAATTTGGCCTAAAAATCGGCCATCTGGCATCCCTGGTCTGTCCCTCGTTCACAGCTCCAATCTCGTCCGCGTCACCCAGCTGGAATCAATCGATAACAATTTCTTATCTCAGCACAGCAGTTTGTTTTTGCTTTCGCGCACCACGAATTCGCTGACCTTGACGCTTCTCCCAGTTTGGCGGACGCGGGATGCCACATAAACAACCTATGTATACTACTCGCCTTCACCTTCATTACTATATACATGGGGGCTACCGTGATCCCGTGGTAGTCTCCGCCTTGCGCTCCGGTCGCTAAATCAATAGTGCGTAGTTATGTTAATTCGTAGTTATTATGTTTGTGAATTCGGGCCATACATTATCTACACATCCTATACATAATACTTTCCCCTTTAACCTTCCTTCATCAGTTATTCTGTCTTCTCTCTCCTATTCATTAATTTCGTACTTAATTTCAACTTCTGCCTTCCATCCTATATTCTGCATTCTGGCTCTCGATCTCTTCCTTTCCCTCTACTTTCCTTTCCTTCCCTTCTTTCACATTTTATTTTGTCTTCCTTTCTCATTCAATTTATTTTCTCTTTTCCTTCCTTCCCTGCGCTCTCTCTCTCTAAACATCTTAACAAACACACACACACAGTAATAATAACAATAACAACATACTCAAGACTCTTTACTATATCTACAAGTTACACCGCACACACTTACTTTACTTACACACTTAACAAAGCAACTGTACATTAACAAAGAGAATTCTAAGTAAGACAAGTAACATGTATTATCAGCTTGTCACATACTTGATTTTCTTTGCTTTCTTTGTTTCATTTTCTTCCTTTTATTTTTTTGTCTCCCTTTTCTTGTTTATTTCTTACATTTCTTCTTTATTTGTCTTCATTTTCTTGTTTATTTCTCCCATTTCTTCTTTTTTCTGCATTCCTCTTTTTTCCCTCTTTTTAATTTTTGTTTTGTATTTTTGTCTTCATTTTCTTCTTTAGTTCTTACATTTCCTCTTTCCTTATTTATCTTTATCTATTTTCTTCAGCATTTCTCTTTTTGTCTCTGTATTTCATTTGTTCTTTATTTTGTTTTTTTTTGTCTTCATTTTCTTCTTTATTCTCTCTAGCACACAGTTTTCTTCATCTCTTCTATTTGCTTCTCTTTATTTCATCTTCGTTCTATTATTTTTATTGTCTGCATTTTCTTCTTATTTTTTCTTCCATTTCTTCTTTATTCCTCTACTTCTCGTTTTGTCTTCTCACTCATCTTCCTTATCCCTTTTTTCTGAGTTTTCTTCCATTTCTTCTTCCTCTTCTTTATTCTTATCCTTCTTCTTCCTTTGTTTCTCTTCTCTCTCATTTTCCTTTTCTTATTCCTTTAATTTTTTTTCCTCAGCGTTTTCTTCTCTTTTTTTTTTCCATTTCTTCATTTTCTTCTATTTCTTCTTTATTCCTCTTCTTCTTCCGTCCCGTCTTCTCTCACTCGTCCTTCTTTTTGGCGAAGGGATTCACTTTCGTCAACCAGCTGCTTGCCGATGAGCTGTGGGCAGAAACAAATTTAATTTCACTGAATATTTAATTTGTATTTATCTTTATTGTATTGCACACCAAAGATCATGTGAGGCTAAATCATAGATCAATCAAAGTAGTCAATCATAAAATAAAATAAATAAAATGAATTGAAACAGGTGTTGAAGGAAGAAATGGGATGAAGGTAAAGAAAGAGAAGAAAGAAAGAGTGGAGTACAAGAGCAGGCACAGAGGAAGGAGAAGGAAAAAAGAGGAAGAAGAAGGAAAAATGAATACGGTACTATTTGGAGATATTTATAAGACATCCAGGAATAGCTATATATAAGTATGTAATCGATTCTCTCTCTCTCTCTCTCTCTCTCTCTCTCTCTCTCTCTCCGCACCTCTCTTCTTCCGCTGCTGCCGCTGCCACTGCCTTCGCCTCTTCACTGGCCTTCAGATACTCCACAAACTCCGCCCTGAAGATGTGCTTGAGGGGTTGAGGGCGGTTGGCAGCCTCCTCTATGCGCTTCTGTTTGGTGCTGGCTTCCTTGAGGTTCAGCCCATACCACTCAGCCTCCTCCTCCTGTTGGGTTAGGTTAGGTTAGGTTAAGGTTGGGGAAGGTTAGGATAAGGTTGGGTTAGGTTTGGTTAGGGTTAGTTTGGGTTTGGTTAAGTTAGGTTAGGTATGGATAGGGATGAGTTAAGTTACAATATGGTCGAGTTAGGTAAGGCTGGGTTAGGTTTGGTTAGGTTAGGGTTAGTTTGGTTAGGATATGATAATGCAATGCTGGGATGTCTGGATAAGGTTTGGTTAAGTTAGGTTAGGTTAGGGTAAGTCAGGTTAGCTTAAGTTCAGTTAGGTTGGATTAAGTTAAGTTTGGATAAGATTGAGTTGGAATAAGTTAGGATAAGGTTGGGTTAGGTTAGATTATGTATTCTTTTTAATTAGGATTGGGTTTGTCTTATGTGTGTGTGTGTGTGTGTGTGTGTAGGTGTATGTGTGTGTGTGTATGTGTAGGTGTGTGTGTGTGTGTGTGTGTGTGTGTGTGTGTGTGTGTGTGTGTTTCCTTATATTATTCTCAATCCTACTAACAATATAACAAAGCATCCTAGTCCACCCTAACTAACATACTACACATCCTAGGGTCCTACGTACAGGCAGGATGTGTTTTTGTGCTTTGAGGAGCTCCTTTCTCTTGGCAGGTTGTCTGGGTGCAGCTCTCGCACCAGCGCCAGAAGCATCTCCTGCCTCAGCTTCAGGGCCAGCTCGGACATCAGGTCAGCCGGGGAGTCTGTGAGAGTTAGGTTAAGTTTGGATAAGACTGAGTTGGGGTGTTAGGATAAGATTGGGTTAGGTTAGATTATGTATTCTTTTTAGTCAGGGTTGGGTTGTCTTGTGTGTGTGTGTGTGTGTGTGTGTGTGTGTGTGTGTGTGTGTGTGTGTGTGTGTGTGTGTGTGTGTGAGAGACATAGTGATGGTAGTGGTAAGCATATGAGGATAGCTTGAGGATAGCTTTTTTTTTCTTTCTTTTTTTTTTAAACAAAGGAGACGGCTCAAGGGCAACAAATAGAGTGCAGAAAAAAAAGCCCGCTACTCACCGCTTCCACAATAGACAAAACTAGAGAATTTATTTATTTATATTTTGGGGGCAGACTTATTATGCCAATGGTACTCACTAACCAACGCAACACCATGCCAATAGATTTTGCACTAATTCTATTCAGTCGATTCTTGGGTGTCAGAGTATACAAGCATATATATTTTATTTTTACAGCAAAGGAGACAGTTCAGGGGAAAAAAAGCCTGCTACTCACTACCCCTAAAGAAATGGAGCCTTTTACAACCCAAGATAAGTGCAAGAGACAGTTTTCCAGCAACGCACCTCCAGTATGTAGTTATCAAAGCCGTAGTGCTGGTCGATGAGCCTGAGGGTGCGGTCCGTGACGTTGATGGTCATGTGGCGGTCCAGGATCTCCGAGTACACCACCGAGGACTTGACAAACGGCACCCAGTAGTGGGGGACGCGCCTTGTTGTCCTGGGGAGGGAGGGAAGGAGGTACATGTACTAACAGAGAGGAAGGAAATCTGTAGTATAATAGAGCAGGTAAAGTTATGAGCATTCGCTATAGCTGAAGGCGTTTGAAGCTGAAGGTGTTTGAGGGTCTTGACTGAGAGAGAGAAAAGGCATAAGACAGTGATATAAAAAGGGCCATTCCATTACAGGTTTAATAGGAATGTGGAAAATAAACAAATAAAATAGAACGATTAGAAGATAATGATGATGAGAAAGAAATATGAGAAAATAGAAGAATTAGAAGACATACAAGAAAACAGAAGAATTATAAGATATTAAAGATGAAGAAGAAATATCAGAAAATAGAAGAATTAGAAGACAGAAGAAAATAGAAGAATTAGAAGATACTGATGATAAAGAAGAAATATGAGAAGACAGGAGAATTTGAAAACATAAAGAAAATAGAAGAATTAGAAGATATTGATTATGAAGAAGAAATATGAGAAGACAGAAGAATTTGAAGACATAGAAGAAAATAGAAGAATTAGAAGATATTGATGATGAAGAAGAAATATGAGAAGACAGAAGAAAATATAAGAATTAGAAGATATTGATGATGAAGAAGAAATATGAGAAGACAGAAGAAAATATAAGAATTAGAAGATATTGATGATGAAGAAGAAATATGAGAAGACAGGAGAATTTGAAGACAGAAGAAAATAGAAGAATTAGAAGATACTGATGATGAAGAAGAAATATGAGAAGACAGAAGAATTTGAAGACATAGAAGAAAATAGAAGAATTAGAAGATATTGATGATGAAGAAGAAATATGAGAAGACAGAAGAATTTGAAGACAGAAGAAAATAGAAGAATTAGAAGATATTGATGATGAAGAAGAAATATGAGAAGACAGAAGAATTTGAAGACAGAAGAAAATAGAAGAATTAGAAGATATTGATGATGAAGAAGAAATATGAGAAGACAGAAGAATTTGAAGACAGAAGAAAATAGAAGAATTAGAAGATATTGATGATAAAGAAGAAATATGAGAAGACAGGAGAATTTGAAGACATAGAAGAAAATAGAAGAATTAGAAGATATTGATGATGAAGAAGAAATATGAGAAGACAGAAGAATTTGAAGACAGAAGAAAATAGAAGAATTAGAAGATATTGATGATGAAGAAGAAATATGAGAAGACAGAAGAAAATAGAAGAATTAGAAGATATTGATGATGAAGAAGAAATATGAGAAGACAGAAGAAAATAGAAGAATTAGAAGATATTGATGATGAAGAAGAAATATGAGAAGACAGAAGAATTAGAAGAAATATAAGAAAATAGAAAAAATTAAAAGATATTAAAGATGAAGGAGAAATATCACAAAACAGAAGAATTAGAAGCGAATGAAAATGAAGAAGAAATATAAGATAATGACGATGATACTGAACAAGACCGAGTCATGCTTACGGCTTCCTCTTCTGAAACCCTTTGATGATGCCCTCGCCGCCCCATATCCCCTCGTGCATCTCCTTGGGGTACAGCAGCGGTAGGGGGAGGTTCTGCACGGGCACGCTGAAACAGATAAGACACAATAGAACAGGTAAAACAGGTAAGGTATGTATGTGTGTGTGTGTGTGTGTGTGTGTGTGTGTGTGTGTGTGTGTGTCCCTGCCCTCACTAACAACAGGCGCCCTTGAACTGCCTTCCTTGCTGTAAAAAAATAATAAAATAAACTTATAACAGACTCAGAACTATACAAAAGAAGATGAAGAGGAAGAAAAAGGAGAGGAAGAAGAAGAAGAAGAAGAAGAAGAAGAGGGATAAGAAGATGCAGAAGAAGAGGAAGGAGAAGGTGCAGAAGAAGAAGAAGGAGAAGAAGATGAAGGAGAGGAAGAAGAAGAAAAAGATGCAGAAGAAGAAGAAAAGAAGGAAAAGAAGAAGATGCAGAAGAAGAAGTAGAAGAAGAAGGAGAAGAAAAAGGAAAAGAAGAAGCTCTAATCCACTTACATGTCTCCATTAGGTAGCTTCTCAAACTTGCCCGGCGTGGGTATGTAGTGCACAGGGGCTTTTGGGCATTGCTTCCACTCCCAGAAGAACTTTTTGTAGTGCTCCGGGACCCTGGCGAGCGGCCCCTCCTGTTGAAACGGGCGCAGGGCATTCCAGGGCCGCTGCACCATCTCCCGGGCAAGCTGGATGGGGATTCTCTTTGCCATCTGTAGCAGGGAGAACAGGGTACATTACTTAGTTAGGGTACTTTACTGACTTACTTTAATTACATCTATAGTGGGGAAAACAGGGTATATTACTTACTACTTGACTGACTTACTTTAATTGCTTACTACATCTATAGCAGGGAAAACAGGTTAGTCTACTTGCTCGCTTTACTGACTTACATTTGAAGTGAGGAAAACAGGTTAGATTACTTACTTACATCTGAAGCGAGGAAAGCAGGTTATATATATTATGCTGTTATTTATTTACATTCATCTCTACTTGTCTGTGTGTAATGCCAGATTTCTGTAGTGAAGGAAAATGTAAGTGTGGTAAATCTTAGGAATAGCGGCTCCTAGCGGGTGCGTGTTTAGGGCACGGTGTGGTGGTAATTACAACATTTCTAGCACGTACAATGGGGTTTTGACAAGCGGACAGGAGTGTTTATGTCACAAGGGGTGTATTTTTCCGCGCGGGCTCTTCCTTTTCCTCATCCCAGAGCTCGCAGTCTCATCGCCCATCGACTTGGAAGAAATCGAGAGGCCATCGTGGAAAAATACACCCTTGTGACATAAACACGCCTGTCCGCTGGTCAAAACCCCGTCGTAAGTGCTAGAAATGTTGTAATTACCACCACACCGTGCCCTAAACGCGCACTCGCTAGGAGCCGCTATTCCTAAGATCTACCGTAAGTGTAAGTGCGTGCAAGTAAGTGTTTAAGTGAGAGGCCCGCAGTAGCTGTTGACTTTCCCACGGTGAGACCTTTCACTTAAACACTTACTTGGACGCACTTAAGTTTTCCTTCACTACAGAAACTTGGCATTACATGTGTCTCTACAAGTCTAAGATCGGTATTATAAGACACTTTCGCTTCTCACATCAGCTATTCCTAAAGGTCAAAGAGGGGGGCAGTCGGGTTCTAATGAGCGTTTCTTTAGGTTCACGGTGTAGAAGGGTCACACTACCACCTGGGCCATAAAACTAATCTTGGAAATGCCCACGCCTCTTACGAAAGCCTTGTCAAATATGCGTTCTCGGGCAGCGAAATGTCTTATAATACGACCATAAGTCTCTTTTAGTCTCTGCAGGTGGTGACAAGGTAACCAGCGAGGAAGAAGCCGGGGCCACAAACACGGCAAATTACTCGATATATATTACATTACCGGTCCCTAAAGCGAGCTACAGTGTAATGAGGATACTGTAATGAGTGGAGGGTCAAGGAAATAAGGCAACAGGAGGAATGAGGGAGGGAAACACGGGAAGACACTCACGGCGGCGGTGTTGTTTACCTCGTCCCGTTGGAGCGGCTCAATGGTCTTGGTCTGGGTTGAGGTTACTTTTTATTTTATTTTATTTATTTATACCCCATTCTTCTCCTTCTATCCTATTTCCTCACAAATACTTTACTGCCCTTTTTATTTTATTTTAGCCATCACTCCTATCCTGTGTTCTTTCATGTATTAAACTGCCGTCTTCTCATTTTAGCGAGATATTTATTTTTGCACTCACGGCAGTTAATTAACAATCACTTAGGTATTTAGCATTTAGTACTATAAATATGCATTTCTAGGTTTGCCAATATACTAGCATATATGTAGATCCAATGATAGTGATTTTTCCTAATTAAAAATGTATCTAATTCTTTGGTATATGCTGCCCAGTGTTAGGACATCAGTCAACTCCACTACTACTCTTAGGATATAATTCACCACAAATTTTCAGGATACATTAAAAAGATTGTGACTTTGCTGTATGCTTTCCTTAACATATTCCATAGTTATATTTGATACACAACATAATGCACCCCTTAACATTTAAAGCAGCTACATGGACAAAACAAAACGAACTCAGAAATGACAGTAGATATACAAAATATGGTTCTTCATTAATTACTTTCTATCAATTACAAGCTATGTTAGTTGTGTTGGAGCGAGAGAGTTGGAAGTAGCAGGATTGAATGTGCTGAGGAGTGCCAGAACAGGGAGAGATGGACACTCTTCTGCCGCGGCCACCCCCTGGAGGGAAGTTTCCGCAAGGTAGCAAGGCGTCAGAGATAACAGATAGATAGACAAATGTTAGTTGTGAAGGGTGTGTTACCTAGTCATATGAAATGTATACGAAGACAATAGGTTGCTTCCTTTTTATTCTTTATTATTTTCAATGCTTACACATCAAGTACAATCAATTCCTTATAGTGATTGACCATGAAAAGTCTTTTACTTATCCTACAAACAGAAATCAAAGCAGGCATGACCAATAATGTTAAATAAAGAAGTGTGGTTGGGTACTCCCAGAATGTACTTAAACAGAAAAAGGCAAATTAACTTTAAACCAACCAGTCCTGAGGCTGATGGAGTGAGGGCAATGTTCTAAAATCTTTCATTGGTTTGTGCTAGAACTTGCCAACTAACACTGAATGGAGGCAGACAAAACAGAACTCAGGTTTTCTACCACTGAATAATTTATTGATAGTCCAGAATTCACCTTCAGCGAACCACCGACAGACACTAGTGTTCCAAGGGCCGACGTTGACAGTCCAGGGTACCCACACGCCCCTTTGGCAGGCTGGTTGGTCCCTCGGCTCAAGGACCTCATGAGCGAGACCTTGAGCGGCTGCGGTAACGGGAGCGCGACCTGGACCGCGAGCGTGGGCGTCCCCTGCGGTGGGACCTGGAAGAAAACACAGGCCCGGTATGTTGTAGTGTGCGCCAAGACCTGAACTCCACCCGCGATTACCTGACATACCTGCACCTGGCGGGTTTAACAAGCACTGTACTACATTACGCAAATAATTTTTTTTAAGGGGAGGGGCTACGCGACACTCTATATAAAATCAGTTTTAATCGAAGCAGAAAAACTGAGCTATGCCATAATAGCAATCACAATCATTCTTACGGGGAATAATTTCAAAGCGTATTCGTTAAATCAATCACATCTGCATCATATTCAAATGCCGACTGCAACTTTGAGCGTACTAATACCATAATGCTTTCTATAGTACTTCTGATATCCCAGGTGCAGGTACATACAGGACTACTGACCCCCGAGCAAAGCACTTAAGAGCTTTGTTGATGTACTGCTTTTTAGCTACATTGGTCATTAAAACCTTACTTTTACTTAAACTGGAAATGCCATATAACTGTGCCTCACTGTAATGCGTTGAAGGTTCTACAAGCCACTACACTATTCTACTTGTTTTCTTGTTACTATGTCATCTACACCAGTTCACAGCTCAGAAAAAGGCAGATGAGCTACTAGGGACTCAAGTTGCAAGGAAGGACCCAGGACCTGACTGTGTCTTTAACTGGATACTAAGAGAAGGGAGAGAACAACTGGCAGATATGATTCACGGTCTAATGATGTAGTCACTTGAAGGGAAAAACCAAGAGAGCAAAAGAGGGCTACTGTGGTACTAATATACAAATGAGGAAATAAGGAAAACAGTTGAAATGTAGATTAGAGTCCCTGAGAAGTGTGGTCGCAAAACTGTGAGAATATTGACGAACACTGCAGAGAATGTGTGTATGAATGACATGCAGACTGTCAGCTATAGATGTGGTCATATTGGCAAGATGATTGAGTAGAGGAAAATTATATGTATGTATATATATATATATATATATATATATATATATATATATATATATATATATATATATATATATATATATATATATATATAATATTCTACTATACCTAAGCTACTGGCCTACTGCAGCTTATAAGGAAGCATTAAAGCAAGGCACCAGTTATATTTTTCAATCCAGGAATGAGCTACTTCATTCCCTTTTATGAGTCAACAAACTTCCACCTCCTTAGCCAAGCAGGTAGTAGCTCTTCCCTTTATCTTTTATGATTTCTAATATATTTTACCTGCATTAATAATTATGAGTTTTCAAGATAAGGAGCTAACATTCCTCCTACATGACATGATACATTAATAAAATAAGGATCTAGAATGCCTTCCAAGTATACTGACATGAGTCAAAGAAATGTCTTCAAGAAAATATTTCTTTATAACTTCTGGTTTAATGTGACTGGGGCAAAACCATGAAATAATTATTATTTTGAAAAGACATTTCAATTTACTGAGAGCCAAGAAGCACATGAGACAAAACTATTCTCAGGCTACATCTACATTTATCTTGTATCAAACAAGAAGGTAAAATCAAAACTGCTTCTCTTAGTAAACATCTGCTATTCTTTACCATAACTACACCCTCCACCTCACACACCGGGTGGCAACACTGTCCCTCACTCTGAAAATCAAGGGGGTATTTGGACAGCAACTTTTGTTTGCCAAAGCAGGAGGTGACTTCACCCCTTATCGTGGTCCGTATAGCACCATCTCCCATGTTGGATACCACACCACTGCTGCCTTCTTCACCGGACAAGAGTAACACACTAACACCACACCACTCAAATTACAACACCCTAAAGCTGTGGACCCCGCCATATCACATTTCTGAAATTAATTGGTGAATGAGTATATTATTCAATGGTACAAAAGAAAAAAAAAAAGTAAAAAAATGCTTTATCTTCTATAAACGGGGGTTGCTTTTGGTAAATTATGTGATTGGGGGGGCTGATTTGAGGGTCATGAATCAAGAGGAGCCCTGGTAACTTGTTCAGCTATCAATCAGTGCCTTCACCCTCCATTACACAAGACAGAACCAGAGATTAGTGAGAGCTGAGTTTGGAGTCAAGAAGGTGAGCTCATCATCAGGATACAAAACTGGAAACTGATTAACCCAGCATTCCAGTGCCCTCTACCAGTCTACCAACATACAGACAGAAACTCCCCAAAGGATAATAAGAACAGGCAAGGTGCAGGCCTTTGAAATTTCAGAAAAAATCCCTAATTTGGTCAGCCAAAATATAATTGATGGCTAAATCAAGCTACAGGACATTAAATGCAAGGGGACAGTAGGACTCTAGGGGGAACATTATCACCGAGATATGAAGGGAATTCTCTACCCCGGCCGACTTAGTTTTGAAAATCCTACAGTAGTATTTGGCAATCAACCCTGATGCAATGACAGAAGCTTCAAAAAAATAATCCTAGTGTAAATCTGACAATAACACTGGAAAAAAAGGAGAATCTTGGCATGAGTGAAACTGAGGAAAAAAGGTTTGTGATCCAGACTCTGAGGGAGGAAGGGAAGGAGGGTGTGGATGGAGCAATGATGGGTGTGAGGAGCAAGGTGTTGTAGAGGTCACACTGCCAGAGGGCCCACCACCAAGGGGCTGTGAGGTCAGCCAGTGTCACAATGCCACCACCAATACACTCAACATACCGCAGCCAATATACAGATATATATATATAAAAAAAGACATTAAACATAGGCATACAAGTAAGGAGAACATATGTCAAAATTAAACAATAAAATTATCCATCAATATTGGATAAGCTATAATTTACATCAACTGCTGAAGACTAAACTTTGTAATTTATTTGGAAACTAAAACTTGAAAATTTACATAATTCAAAAATATCAATACTGGTCTATTCATATAATCTTAGAGTAAGTTTTAAACTGCTTACAGGAAATTCAGAATGTCTAGAACTTATGTGTATACTAAATGTGAGTGTGTATATGTATATGTGTGTGTGTGTGTGTGTGTGTGTGTGTGTGTGTGTGTGTGTGTGTAAAATAAAGCAGACAGGGTTATCAGTGAGAAAGCATGACTGCCCTTAGCTATGCAAAATTCTCATCAAAATGCAAAAAAAAAATATAGAACACTTTACAAACTGAACCAAAAGATCAAAATGTACTGAACAGAAAACAAAATGCAAGGTCTCGTGACAGGCTTTGAAAAGAAAATGCTCTGTGTCTGTGTGTGAGAGCTGCAAATTTATCAACAAAATTATACAAAGAGCACTTAAGCTTGTAATAAGGACAGGAGAAGTGGGCTGAGGGGGCTGGCTGATGGTAGTGGAAGAAATGGTAGTGGGAGGGAAAGCTTACATGTCTTTGAGTGCGTGTGTGTGTGTGGTGGATCTACTTGGGGTCTGGGATGAGTGAGTGAGAGTGAGAGGTAGTAGAATTCTGATGCAAGATGACTAAAAGGCTAAAGCTGTTTATAATTTCTTTTTTATGGGATAGGCTGCTGCGCTAGTCCTCACCTATAAGAGAGAGATGGCGTGGTGGGGTAGACTTACATCATGCGGAGTGAGTGTGTGAGTGAGCGGGGGGGGCACGTGACTCCCATCACAGACCCCGCCGAGACACCGACACCATCATCACCATCATCATCATCCCGGCACTACACTGGAGCGGCTTCTCCTCTCCCAATTACCCAACCAATGACCACATTACCAAACCATAACACACCCTACGGCAGAGCAAGGTCATGTTTACTGGCACGGCCCCACACCCGCACAGCTTCACGCATCCCCTAAACCTAACTTGTCTTTCATATATATAGAGATAAATATTTTTTTTGGGTTCTCTGTCCTCCTCCTTCTCTATGACGTCACCGAGAGCCAGTGTGGTTGTGTGTGCATGTGTGTGTGTGAGTTTTGGTGTGTTTTGAATTAATTAATTTAAGAGTTGACTGTCTTGGTATTTTTTCACTTACTTGAAGGTTCACGACTGCTTTGTCATCATCATCATCGGCAACACTCATTTTCTACAATAAACAGTTCCAGAGTCAAGAAATTATATCCGACTTAGTGGAGGAAATTTTTAAAAACATTGCCAAAGTGATGTGGTTGGTGGACTCCGCCAAACACATACACATGGAAACAGAAAAAAAAGTCTGATAACACTATATGGAGGAAATCTTATTCATCTGACTTTTTAAAATTACTATCTTTCACTCTCTTTTTATTGATTCTTCCTGGCAATGCTCCTCAGTAGTAAATATATACACACATCAGCATACTTCAAACACACACTTGTCTCAGATGATGTCAGAGAAAAAGGAGGTTCTATTTCATGGCTAAGGTATAGGCAAAATAAGACTCATTAAATATCATTGCTAAAAAAGGAACTCAGTAAAAAATTTCATGACACCTAGAGTAAGTAAGATCCTAGTGACAGCAGACCTCATGGAATGGATGACAACAGACAGACAAGCCCTTTGAAAATTAACAAAATCATACATTCCTTCAAAATCAAATGACGCAACATGAGAAAAAAGGGAGGGGAGGGGAGGGGGCGGGAGAAAAAAACAAAACAAAACAAAAAAACATGAATGGTAAATACACTGCCCGGAGACCCTACTAGCATGGATGTGGGGGAATCATTTAAACTTAATCATAAAAAAATAATAACAATCAAAGGGGGAAGGAGTTTGTAGGTCACCAGCTAATCAATCTTTCTCTTGCTACTTTTTTTTTTTTTACCTACCCAATGAATCTATGCACAAAGGAGCCAGTGAGTGACCTTCAGATAAACAGGGTGAAGAGGGGAGGAGCTTACCCTGGCGGTGTGGGAGGGCGCTTGTAGCCAAACTTGGTGTCAGTACAGTTGCGTGAGAAGTGTCCCAGCTCCCCACACTGGTAGCAGCGCAGGTTGGGGTCATAGCCGCCCCTCATGCGGCCACCACGCACCCGGGGTCTGGCCTGTGTCACTTTTATGCGGCAGTGGCCTATCATGCTGTGGAAAAAAGCCAGGAGTTTCAATATAAGGTCAATATTCTTAAACACATCAAGCACCCGATACAACTAATTCTCAAGGCCACAGAGAAAATAAGCCAGGTTTTCGTGGGTGATTTTCTCGTTCAAGATGCAGAGATGTGTAAACCTATCACTGGGATTACAAAACAGCCCATGAAAATCGCGGCAACTTCTACAAGAGGCTTTTCAAATAGGTGTATACTGAGGTGAGGATACCTAAGAATATGGGCTTGAGATACAGCACCTCAAAAACATATATGTTTAGGAGGCTAAAGCTAAAAAAAATATTAAAGAATGCTGAAAAACAGTGAAAATGCAGCAAAAGAATGAGTACCACACACACACAAAAAAGATCTATTGCAATATGTTTCCCTTTACACTAACCCTGATCTGAACTCATCAATCCAAAAAGCTTCCCCAGACATACAATACTGATACCTACATGCCGTCAGTCTCCTTGAGGGCACGGTCAGCGTCCTTCTGGTGGGCATACACCACGAAGGCAAAACACGGAGGGTTACGCGCCATCCAGATCTCCCGCAGCCGGCCGTACTTTTCAAACACCCGTTCCAGGTCTCGTTTGCGGGTATCAACATCTGCAAGGAACAAACGTAATATTTTTAATGGCGAAGAGAAAAAAAAAGAAATGAAAAAAGATTATGAAAAAGAAAATAAGAGAAAAAGATGTAAATAAAGAAGAAAAAAGGTAAGTAACAGCACTAGATACTTATTTATACACACACACTGGACCACACAAATTTCGCTCAGGCCCTGTTTACTAAAAGTAGCTAATTACACCCACATGACCCTAAGCTGTACTTGCCTAGTTCCGCCACGTGGAGTCGCGCCCCGTCCACTGGCGTGCCGCTTCTCGACCTTGACCTTGAGCGTGTCCGTCTGCGTGACCTCGACCTCGATCTTCTCCTTGACCTGGAACGCGATCTTCTGCGAGACCTTGGGGTGGAAAGAGGAGGGAAAGGATGTTAAGTAAGTAAATTAGTTTCAATGACATGTTACCTTATTAATCTTCTCCTCTATGGTTTAATTTGCTTTTGTCTCTCTTTATTTGCCAATCTCCCTCTCTTTATTAGCTCTTACCTCCCTTTTTATCTGCTTTAATCTCACTCTTTTCATTTTATTTTATTTTATCTCCCTCTCTTTATTGTACTACTACTACTTCTACTACTCTTGCTACTACTACTACTACTCCCATGTGCAGAGTCCATACAAATACTAAATAAATAAATAATAATAATAATAAATAAATAAAATAAAATAAATATTAGTCAATCAATTCTAAGAGATAAAGAAGTGAGGGTAGAAACGACAGGCAAGTCCTCACCTGGAGTTGTAGGATCGGGAGCGTGACCTCGAGCGCCTCCGACTCCTTGACCTCCTCTTGCTTCTGGACCGCGAGCGTGACCTCCTCGAGCGTGACTTCTTCTTCGAGGATGAGCCGCTGCTACTCGACTTATGTTCCTTGGCTGTATCCACCTCTCTCGGCTTGCTCTTGCTGCGACTGCGCGATACCCTCTTGTGGTCATCTGCTGCGCCGCCACCCCCTCCTGAAGACCAGTCCTTGTTGTCCTTGGCTGGCGGGGACATGGAGAAGCTGCGGTCCCTCTGTCTGTCTCTGTCGTCGTACTTCTTGGAGTCATAGTCGTCGCTGCCACCGCCCCTCATCCCATTTTCCTTCCGATCCTGCTCCTGGTGGTTGTCGTCGAGGTCATCCTCCCTCGGTGGCGTTCTGCCGGAGGAGCGGGAACGGGAGCGAGACCGAGAGCGGGAGTGTCGGCTGTAGCGGCCCCCGTCACTGTCCTCTGCATCCCGCCGCACACCATTCTCCTCCTCGGAATCTGAAGACATCTGTGTGAGGAGGAAAAGGTGTCTCAATAACCTGCGACAATGTAAGACACAAAAATTCTAGGAGAGTATTTATTACCTACCTTATGAAACATCCCTAGCTCTTAATATATCTTTTCTACAAACGTTCAACAGTCATGGAAAAGCTTTCGAAATCCAATTCAAGGACTATTTTTTTATTGTTGAAAATAGGGGGATAATATTCATGAAAGCATAGCCTCCTCTGGCGGCAGCAGTCCAGCCGGTGTTGCGAGAAATACCTCCTCGCAGGAATATCGCATGTGTGGGGGGGGGTCCAGGGGGGGTACACAGCCCCCCTGGTTAGAAAGGGAGTCGAGGGGGGGCGATGCCCTCTCTGTTAGCTGTCAAGACGTAAAGTTCGGTTGGAGTAGTTTAAATATGCTCCCCCGCCCCCTCAAAAAATTTTCACACGGGTCCCCCAAGTTGACCCTCTCTGCGAGCTATTTTGCAGCTGCGGCAGCAGGCCCACAAAAGGCATTTAAAAGTCAATATTTTAGTCATTTCCGGAGAAAAATACGATCTCCATGATAAACAGCATAATATTTTGTCCAGAAATAAGCAGTCAGCATTTCGAAATTAGTAACGTCATTAAAACGAATATTTACCCATGAGAACATAGGGAGACTGCAAGGGGCCATAGGGAGACTGCAAGAGGCCATAGGGAGACCGCAAGAGCACATAGGGAGACTGCAAGAGGACAAAGGAAGACTACAAGAGAAATAGGGAGACTGGAAGAGGACATAGGAAGACTACAAGAGAAATAGGGAGACTGCAAGAGGGCATAGGGAGACTGCAAGAGGCCATAGCGAGACTGCAAGAGGACATAGGGAGACTGCAAGAGAAACAGGGAGACTGCAAGAGGACAAAGGGAGACTTGTTCAAGAGGACATAGGGAGACTGCAAGAGGACATAGGGAGACTTGTTCAAGAAGACATAGTGAGGCTGCAAGATAATGGCAGTTACTACTAATCGAATGAACACCACATACTCCCTGCTGTACCTTAATGTTCCCAGACACCCGGGGCACTAATACACCACAGGGGAGGCGGTAAATAGCGGGCGGGGGCGGGCGGGCATGGAAGGGAAGGCTCGGCTTGTAATTATTCGGGGCAGTTGGCACTCCTTCCCGCCCAGCGCCACGGCACCGCTCTCTTATCCCCCTTTTCCCGCTGCTCTAAAGACACCAATGCAGGCTTTATGTCTTCTACGTGGTGTTGATGATATTTTACATGCACGTGAGGGATGGCGTGAAGGATGACAAGAGGGAAAAGAAAGGTACCTCGAGGGAGCGGAATCAATACGGCGTCTGCAAGGTGGCGGCGAGGACCAGGCTTCCCACACTTCCCTGCTGACCTTGACAACCTAATAGCCATTTCATTTGGTCAAGAAAAAGGGGGATGGAAGTAGAAATGTCATAAAAACGATACACTATCCGAAAATTAATATAAAAGAGACATATAAGGCTTTGGCGGAGGCTTCCCACACTTCCCGCTGACTTCAAACATCGCATAGCCACTTTATTAAACCAAGAAAAGAAGAGATAATAGTTAAATCCAGCCATAAATGGAAGAAAAATTATTATGGAAACAGTATAGCAGCCAAAAAAACAATATAAAAGAGACATATACGGCTTCGGTGAAGGCTTCCCACACTCTCCACTAAGCTTGGAGTACCATTGCATTTCATAGTTTTCACAAGGCAAAGGAACGGGAAACTCAGAAATACAGCTGAAAATGAAAGACAATTTTAGTTATATATATATGAAAGAAGTCAGATATAACAGACAGAGAAAGAATGCAATAACTCCAGTGGCGGCATCGGCGGAGGCTTCCCACACTTCTCACTGACCTTGGCCACCTCATTTGATCAAGGAAAAAAGGGATAACATTAAAAATCCAGCTGGAGATGGAAGCAAAAAGTAATTATATACTTGGAAGGAAGCACGTACAACAGATAAAGATTAAGGAAGGCATTCAATGCCCCCCACGCTGCTTGTGCTGATAAGAAATTGCACACGAAACCACATGGACTGACATAATGGCCATCAAAATACTATAACATCCATAAACACATATAAAAAAACATATAAGGCATAAATAAACGCAGGAAGGGCGATACCGGTTGCCCTAAAATGCCGGGGAATATATGATCGAGTGTCCAAACCCTGTGGCCATGAAGAGCCTCTTGAGCTAATGGCAATAAACAATTAAAAAGCAAGCAAATCAGTCTTTCAGTTACGTTTTATTACTTATTTGCTGCCATTTTAATTAAGCTGGGTAGTTTTTTGGCCATGACAGGGGAGGTAAGCGCCCATGGTATATAGGTTGTTTCTTTAATAGATAATATTGAGTGGAGGAGGCCAAGGGGACGCCCACAGAGTTCATGGTTTGAGCAAGTCGAGATCCTGCATTGAGACTTCCCCGGAGGAACACACTGCAGCTTTGCGTCGTAGGGTGGGCGAGGCGACGCGACCCTCTACGTATGCCCCATTGGTCGATTGATTGATAAAGTTTCCAAGCATATATATACGCAAACGCAGAGGAGATAAGAGGTTGAGTCATTAAGATAAAGTAAAAGAATAATGTAAAAATGGAGATCGACGTTCGAATTGAATTGAATTGAATTGAAATATTGATTGATTGATAGTTTATTGTTGCAGGTAAACAACAAGGGAGAAGGGAGGAACATGCCATCCCAACCCCCAGGCAGGACGTAGAGTGTGATTGAGTAAAGATCTGCAGATAAAGTATAAATAAAGTACGTAATATGGAGGGTTTGAGAGATTGAGTCATTTTAGATAAAAGCAAAATAATGATATTGAGAGGCTGAATCGTTTAAATCAAAGTAATAATGTAAAATGGTGTACGTCGTACGTTATAAGATGCAAGCAAATTGATGTAAAATGGAGGTTTAGGCACTCGTATAGAAGTAAGATAAATAAGATAGAGGCACTAGGAGGCAAAATCAATCAAATAAAGTGAAAAAAAATAATGTAAAATGTGAAGAAAGCAAATTAATGTAAAATGGAAGCTTTGAGAAATAAAGGTTTTGAGAGGTTTAGACACTTAGATATAAGAAAGATAAGTAAAATAGAGGCACTAAGAGGCAAAATCAATCTAGTAAATTAAAAAAAATAATGTAAAATGGAGGCGTGGAGAGGCAGGGCGCGGTACAGTTGGCACGCCTGGCCCCACCTGGACACACGAAGATGGAGGACGCCCCGGTAAGCACCCCAAAAATAACGCAATTCACCCCTACAGGAACTCCAGGATGTATAAATAAGCCTACAAGGATCTTTTTATGACCAGGATATGTGGATACACCCGCCATGAAGGTCCTATGTGGGGTGACAGGTATGGAGTATGTTGGCGTCCACATGGCCACCGCATAGCCACATAATTTAATGTTTTTGATGATTTTTACGCTGTTGGAAGGATTTTCAGATGCCACATGAGTCTAGAGGTTGATATTTTACTGTTTATGTGTGTTTTGGGGGTAAATAGGCAGAGATTATTATTAACGTAGTGATATTTCGTTTTTTATTTTACCACATTATTTTGTGTTACCACGTATATATCTATTTACTAATATTTATACCATAGAAAAGAGTGACCAATTTCTATACATGATTTGAAGTGAATAAGTAAAGATTGGGTTTTCATTAAGGCTGATAATTATCTTGTTTTCTAATTTACTAACTGCCCTTCTGTTGCCACGTATGTCTTGCCAACTTCTAAACCTCATAGTTAACCTTAGGAAAGAGTGTAGAGATCAATGCAACATTTAAATATACCTCCATGGCCTTCCAAATCCTGGCAAGTCTTTTCATTGAGCACATTATGTATTTATATATTTATATTTGAGTATGATTATTTTATTGCTCTAGAATTACACCCGACTCTCCAGTGGTTAGTATGTACAGTGTCAGTGCTTTGATTTCAGCAGCTTAACTTATTCCTCCAGAATCACACCCAACTCAATTAAGATTGTTTTTTTAATGTGTTGATATTTTATCTCCTACTAGACCAACTGTTCTTCTGTAGTCATATGTATTCTACTAACCTTTATACCTCCTTGCAAAAAGTGCCATGAAATGTGTGTCGGAACCAGCGTGGCCACAGGCGGTGAAGCCCCTAGGTAGGCTAGGTTAGGTTAGGTTAGGTTGGGTTGGGTTAGGCTAGGTCAGGTTTGGTTAGGTTAGGTCAGGCTAGATTAGGTTCAGTTTGGTTGGATTTGTCAGGTTTATTATTTTATGATTTAAATATGTGATATGCTTGGCGCTGCACTGTTGTCACCGGGAGCGGAGTAACCTACAATAGTAACCCACGGTTTGATGTCATTCATGGACCCACAGGTTCCCGTACACATTTCATGGCTATTTTTATTTTGATATTATTTTTGAATTTTTTACTTATTGCTGTAACCAGGTTTACGTGATCATCATTTATTGTCGGTGGTGTTATAATTTTAACAGGACCCCAACCATTAACAGTAACCTTCTTTTTGGTACATAGGAATTTGGAACGGAAAAGCTCCGTCGGGCATGGACCACGACGGAGGCCAACCCCCACGACATGGAGGCGTGGAGTCTCATCATCCGCGACGCCCAGAACCGATCCATCGAGTCAGCGCGCGGCATCTTCGAGCGCCTTGTGACCACCTTCCCCACCACCGGCAAGTTCTGGAAGATGTACATTGAGCAAGAGGTAAGTGAGAAGCGACCGATGTCATTTTTTAACTTTTTTGCTTACATTAGTTACTTGTGTTAGGTTATATATTTAATGTATTCTCTTGTGATGTCAGGGTAGGTATTTCAGTGCTTGTTATGATGATGAATTTAATTGTTGGGTGAATATTCTGTATGTTTCTGACGCATATGTTTTTAATTTTTATTGGTGATTAATTTCAATACATTTCTGGTTTTGGTGTTGACATTTGATACTAATTAATGAAGGAATATGTTTTCATTAAGTAATTTTATCTGTCAAATATATACATCTCTTTGTTTTCATATGCCCTGGATTTTGTGTCATACTAATCATATCCTTCTCCCCTCCTTTCAGATGAGGTCTTATAATTTTGAAAAGGTGGAAAAGGTATGTTTATTATACGTTCATACATTCAATTTTTTTACTCCAATAATAAATATTTCCTGTCGACTTGTGTAGTTTATTTTCCAAGCAGCGTTGAGAGAGATTCATGTTTCCAAATGTCCTCCTGAAAAGAGTCTCTGCCTAGAAGTACATGAGAACATAGGGAGACTGCAAGAGGCCAAATGGCCTACACAAGGCAGCTCCAGATGTGGTGATGCATTATTATTTGACTCAAATCATGTTTGTTTAAGAAAAAGATTTAAGGATTTTCTGACCCTTAAAGGTACAAACAGGATGAATTGTGCTGTAATTTTGTTACATTTGAAGGATAAAGTTCATGTATGTGTATGACCAATACATGCAGGATGGATGTGTGGTGTTAAATCATAATGTAACAATGTAGCTATTATGGAAGTGAGTTCAGTGGACATCAAATACAAGATGTTAACTTCTTTTATCATTGGACTGGAAACCTGATTCTCTCTATCAACACTGCTAGTGTTGTTTTACTCTATACTAAATTTAATTTCTTCACAGGCAGTAATTATATGAGTGTAGATATACAGATATACAAATATATATATTCCACTTTGGGTCTGGGCCTGCTGCAGTTAGGCCGAAATAAATATGTCACTGTTTTGTCTTGTTTCACTGGCATTTAAATCTTAAGGTTTTGTGTGTGTGTGTGTGTGTGTGTGTGTGTGTGTGTGTGTGTGTGTAGGGCATCATATGCCCAGAACAAATTGTTAAATGCTCTTATTTCTCCTGTGTGTGTGTGTGTGTGTATGTATATATATATATATATATATATATATATATATATATATATATATATATATATATATATATATATATATATATATATATATATATATATATATATATATATATATAGTATTTTTAAGATTAATGGGTTGCTAAGCAAGCCTGCACATGTGTATGTGTATTCATAGACATCAGTGTTCCACATGAATGTGATGTTTCATGCAGTACATTATATACAATACTGCTACATCATGTAGCCAGTATTATTGTTTTACTTTACAGAAACTGTAAATTAAGTATGAAAATACTTTGTCATAGTAGGGCTCCTAAGTTGCTGGATATTTTTCCCACAAGTCTTGCAAGGTGTGTCCTTTACATTCTGTACAGTGTTTTGACATTCTGTACAGTGTTTTGACATTCTGTACAGTGTTTTGGGGGAGCCATGAACCCAGAGTAAAGACATTTGTATATACGAAAAATTGCTCCTTGTTTTGCTTTGCTTCTTTGATAGTCATTGTGAAAATTTAACACTTCTAATTCCGTCCAAAATATGCAGTTAAAAAGCCAAACTAGCCGCATAGCTTAATAGTATAGACTGAAACACATGCTCCGGAGGTGGAGCCGTATCCCGTATCTTCAAGCCATCGAAATACGTATTAGCGCGAGTACTGCCGTAACCACCTGGGTCTACAATTAGTATATTCTTAAACGTATCGGGCCACAAGATTAACCGGGTGTTCATGGGTAATTTTCCCGTTCAAGATGCAGACCGTGTAAAACCATCAAACTATCACTTGGTTCACAAATCAGTCCACGAAACTCTCAGCAACTTCTACGAGAGGCTTTTCAAACAGGCGAACTGAGGCGCCGATACGTTTAAGAATAAGGACTTTAGACCCTCAATGGGAAGCCTTGTGTGTGACCTATTCGGGGAGCACTGGGCAAATATTTAGTATCGCGTACGAGAGGTAACAAGCAAACAAGGTAGTAGCTGAGGGTATACTCCTACATGAAATACCACAAGGCGCGTTTTCTCCGACGTTCTTTCATAACTTATATTTCCAAAGGTCAAAAAGTAGGTCAGTCGGGTTCTCATGTGAGGTCTGTTACGGTCATGATACAGAAACCTCGTCAAACTATCACAAGGCTCATAAAACTACTCATGGCAGTACCTACAACGTCTACTAAAGTCTTATCAAATGTGTGTGCGAGCCTAAAAATGTTTCAAACGATTCGGACTTGTTACGACTATTTACGGCCACAGAAGTTAAGACTGGTTCTCGTGATTACTTTTCCGGTTCATGGCGCAGATACCGTGCTAATCTACCGCCTTGCTCTTAAAACCACCCTCGGGGATCACCAATACTTCTACGAGAGCCATTTTAAACAGAGGTACTAATAACAGTCCGAGCACTAACGAAGGAGAGCAGTTAGCGAAAGACCAATACGTATAGTGTGGTGTTACTGATCAGCCATTTTAAACAGAAGTACTAAGAACAGTCCATCGTGTAGCAAAATTTACCAAGCGCACTTCAGCGTATGCCTCTAATATAGATGGATAGATCGGTCGCATAACAACTCGTGGTGTTATCGACGAGATCAAGATACGTAGCCTAGCATCATAGCACTACAGATGGTTATGCTCGTGGAGGCTCGCTTAGTACCTATTCCGAGCACTAACGAAGGAGAGCAGTTAGCGAAAGACCAATACGATAGCATGGTGTTACTGATGAACTATCCCCAACGAACCAGAGAGGGGTTTCATGACACCTTTCCGAATGACTGTCCTTTGTTTTATCATTCTCCTTTCATATACTCTCGGTTAGACTCGCAACGTTCCCAGATTGTCGTACTCAGCCTCATATATACCGATTTCTGACCCCAAAACTGCCTCCTGTGCCCCAGTAACAAGATTCATTCATAGTTATCGTTAAAATAGTTAATTCCTGATGTTCTTGATTGATTGATAGTTTATTGTTGCAAGTAAAACAACAAAGGAGAAGGGAGGAGCATGCCATCCCAACCCCCAGGCAGTACAGAGTGTGATTATACAACTAAGGAGTTCTTTGGCAATAGTTATGCGTCAGAAACCGGTAAATACTGTGCTCTGGGTATGATAATCTGGCATCGGTGGGTTAGAGCAGCATTAATGAACACGTCGCCTTGTAAACATAACTGATTATAACTATAGCTATAACTCCCTTCGTGGCGGGGTGTTTCGCACGCTGAGCTACGAATCCTCAAGCTCGGGGTTCGATTGCGGTTCGGGATGAGTATTAGACGCCTCCGACATTAATTATTCTACACGTCACAATAGAGGTTGAATGCGTTCTTTTGAGTGTCTTTACACATTCAAATTACAGAAGCTTTGTCAGACTACCACCAGGGCCATAACGTTACCCATGTAAACGCCCACAAATCCCACGAAAGCCTTGGTATGTGTAGGCTACTTGGGCTTCGAAAATGTTAAAATATGGCCCCGGGGAAGTCGATGCTTAGCCCAACAAAAAAATCATCCAAGTGTTATATTTACACGCCACAAAAGAGTGTGAATGCTTTGAATGATTATTTTTTTCAAGTTTATATTACGGAAGCTTTGTCAAACTACCACCAGGGCCATAAAGTTACCCATTGGAAACGCCCACAAATCCTACGAAAGCCTTGTTAGATATGTGTAGGCTACTTGGGCTTTGAAATTTTAAAATATGGCCCCGGGGAAATCGATGCATAGCCCAACAAAATATTCATCCAAGTATTATATTTACACGCCACAAAAGAGGTTTAATGCGTTCATATGAGTATCTTTTTTACGTTCATATTACAGAAGCTTTGTCAGACTACTACCAGGGCCATAAAGTTACCCATGGAAAGTTCTACAAATCCTACGAAAGCCTTGTTAGATATGTGTACTTGGGCTTCGAAATGTTCAAGGATATGGCTGAAGTGTAGTCGGCGCACAGTCCAACAAAGTATTTATCCTCCTTTCCGGGCTGGTCGATAATTATGGGAGTAAGAGAGGGAGAGAAGGAAAGGGAAATGTGTGTGCGTGAGAGAGAGAGAGAGAGAGAGAGAGAGAGAGAGAGAGAGAGAGAGAGAGAGAGAAGGCTAGGGAAATGTCATGTATATTTTCAACCTTAACCTTTCACATTAAATTTTTACCGCATCAACTTATTATTTCTTACTCTTCTTCGTCTTGTTAATCCTCACGCCTCCTATCTCTTATCTATCTTCGTATCTCTGCTCTAAACAGAATTCTATAGACCTTCATTTTCTACTTTTTCACATTTATATTCATAGTCTTGATCCCTTATGCTCTCGACTCAACTTCTTTCTTTTACTGTTTATCTTCCTTTCTCTTTTTCCTACACCTTCCCGACCCCCTTCAAGATCATTTACCACTACTAACACGATATTCCTTCTACATAATCCTTGCTGTGTAGTTCTAAGGTAAGGTGTTTCCTAATCCATTTCCTACGTCCTCGACTCAACTCTTTCTTTCTTGTACTATTTATCTTCCTTTCTCTTTTTCTTACTCCTTCCCGACCCCCTTCAAGATCATTTACCACTAACACGATATTCCTTCTACATAACCCTTGCTGTCTAGTGCTAAGGTGTTGTTATCTAATCCATTTGTTACGTCCTCGACTCAACTCTTTCTTTCTTTTACTGTTTATCTTCCTTTCTCTTTTTCCTACACCTTCCCGACCCCCTTCAAGATCATTTACCACTACTAGCACGATATTCCTTCTATATAACCCTTGCTGTCTAGTGCTAAGGTGTTATCAAATCTACGCATCCCCCCTTCACGCTTTAGCCTACGTAACACTGATTTGGTTTGTTAGTGGAGTAAAAGTGACGAGACCTCTGAATAAATATATAAATACCGTAAATAAGTGAATATCGTTCCTTAACCAGGGTGCAAAGTGTCCTATAGGCTATGGTTGAATGTGTTTCCGTTTCCTTCCCTGCATTTTTTTCTTTATCGTATATTAGTTTAGTGTTAAAATATATGCATTAAAAGATTAGGGTGTTCAGGGTAGGGTTTTAGGAGAGAGAGAGAGTGTCCCTCCTACGCACGTGCCTGTCCCTTCCTTACTGTGATACGCTATAATCAAACCCAGCGCCCGATAATACAGTGGATAGCCATTATATTAACTGCCCTGTGTTGTCTGTTACATTATGAGCGTTTCTTTTTGTGCTGAACCAAATTTTACCATGCTCTATTTTACTTTACTTTGATTTACTTTTATGTGGTTAAGCAGTGGTGGATCCAGGGGGGGGCGCCCCCCCTTTAGGAAATAAATTGCGCCCTTTCATAGATTTACTGAGATCTGGGGGGTATCATTCCTGTGAACACTACTATTAGCCTACTAATTATAATGATACTAATAATAATATTACTATTGCTATTACTACTACTGCTACTACTACTAATGATAATAAAAATAATAATTATAATAATAATAATAATTATAATAATAATATTACACTGTGTGCTATAGAATTGTGATATAATAAAAACTTATGCATATGCATTACTTTACAATTTTGCTTTATTCTTTTAGTATGTACATCTAACAGATCTAACCTTTAATTGTAATGCAAGCAAATATTATGTGATTATTATACAATAGGCATATATATATATATATATATATATATATATATATATATATATATATATATATATATATATATATATATATATATATATATATGTGTGTGTGTGTGTGTGTGTGTGTGTGTATGTAATATGGTATGGCGCCCATCTTGTATTTCACCCCTCCCCCTTTACCTGGAGCTGGATCCGCCTCTGGTTAAACTAGTATATGTGCCTACCTGAGGGGTCGTTTTTGGGGACTCTCCCGTCACACCGTCACAGATATCAACCTCCGCCCCTCAAAGATGTCACGTTTTGGGGGCATATCTTTAGGACTCATCCCCCGTAACGTTTTTTAGGGGCATCTTTAGCACCCCTTTTACACCGTCACTCAGATTTCGAACCCCCACTCCCGCCCTCTAAAGGACATCACACTTTTGAGGGCATCTTTAATAAGTCTCCCTTCCCGTCACCTCCCCGTCATTCCGTCTTAGATTTCGAAGTCCCCCCTTAATTCCCCTTCTCGATTTCCACAATGCATAAATAAACTTGTTACTGTGTATTACTGAGGCTATACGCGGTTTCACCCACTCAAAGCCTGCACCCACCTATATGACGCAATCCCCCACAGTCACCCTTCTGCGCGGGAACAACAAAAGACGGGGATTACGTCATGCGCGTCGGGTGTTCAGCGAAGTGTGGTCCGTCTCGCACCCACAAATCGCTCCCTGACGCCCACTATCTCATTATCCCAGGCGTAACACAGTTCAAAACATCCCCACCCCGGGCTATGAAGCAATCCCCACACTTACCTTTCCCCGGAACAACAACAGACAGAGGTTACGTCACGCGCGTCTGGTGTTCAGCGAAGCGTCTGGCGTCTCACACCCACAAATAGCTTCCTGACGCCCACTATCTCATTATCCCAGGCGTAACACAGTTCAAAAGACCCCCCCACCCCCCCGGGTTATGACGTCTGATACACGTGCCGTAGCTGTCTGTCTACACGTGGATATCGTCAGAACTATTCCAGACAGCAAACCACAAATGTTGGGAAATAATGGCGCGCAGGTGTTCGGAGCGAGTGTTCTCGGGTCGTTTACTCAGGTGTTGGTGCTGATCCCTCCCCCCCCCCCACCCCCCTTTTTTACGTGTTTTTTTCTTTTTATTTATTTATTTATTTATTTATTTTACGTGCCAGCCTATAGCACCGGTAGGCTTTCTTGAGGGGCCTGGATGGTAGTCGACCCCAGCCCGTCATGGCGCAGGCAACTGTTTTATAGTGGCAGCATCACCCCTCATAGGCGAGGAATGTAATCAATACTTTGAATACTATTTACTTGTACAACTCTTCTTAATGTCGTTTTTATACTAGACGATAACGGCACTGGAAAATTTATTAATGTATAACTGTGGTCGGGACTGACTACAACTCCAGGAAGCCTCTGCTCTTCAGCGTTTTGTTTGCGCACCTAACCAATTTTCCCGCTCATTTATCACGAATTGATTAAAAGGCAGAATGTATCTTTGTGTATTAACCCGGTAGCAGCGACGGGCCAAATTTGTGGCTTTACCGTGTACGGGCCAAATTTCTGCCTTGATATAAACCTCCCAAAATAGATGATGCATAAACTGATCACATATGCGTTGATATATATTATGAAATGGTTTGCGTGAGTGATGATTCTTTCTCATTATTTTGCTGAGAGGGGCCTAACCTAACCTAACCTAACCCAAGAAACATGACCCCCGCAGCTACCGGGTTAATTTCAATAGTATGCCTTTAAACCAAGACCTGCATCACCTTTCTAGAGCGCCCATATTACCCCTTATTGTCCCAGCGATTGATAAACTTGACCGGAGAGTTGGATGCGCGCCATACAGTGAGCGACAGGGGGTTGTAGCGAGAAAAACTGTTGCCCGTGAAAAACTGTTGCCTCCCATCTGCGCATGCGTGGGCCGTCAGAGCGCAGCGGGAATAGCCACTTGAGGGTGACGCTTCCGCCTCACTTCGACTATTCTCAAAGGCCCAAAAGAAGATTAATCGGGTTCTAATGAATGTGGTTTAGCTTCATGGTACAGAAGAAGGGCAAGTCTACCAGCAGGGTCATAAAATTACCCCTGGAAATGCTCAAAACTCCTACGAAAGCCTTAATTGTCGCGTGTGGTTGGGTCGGTTACCTCAGACCTTCCTCCTCTTACATCAGCAATTTCCATAGGGCAAAAGGAGATTAATCGGGTTCTAATGAATGTTTTTTCGCATCCACAGTACAGAAGAAGGGTCCAACTGCTACCCCTGGAAAGGCCTAATAAAACTCCTACGAAAGCCTTGTCAAATATGTGTTGGTATTCACAGATGCTTCCATTTCGCTCATCAACCATTCCCAAAGGCTGAAAAGGAGATTAAGCGGTTCTAATGAGCGTTGTTTCGCATCCACGGTACAGAAGAAGGGTCAGTCCACCACCAGGGTCACAAAACTACTCCAGGAAAAGCCCAAAATGCTTAAGAATACGAGTCAACTATCCCCAAAGGTCGAAAAGGAGATTATTTGGGTTCTAATGAGTGTTTTTTCGCATTCACGGTACAGAAGAAGGGTCGAACTACCACCAGGGTCACAAAACCACCCCTGGAAAAGCCCACAACTTCCCGAAATGCTTAAGAAAACGAACCTTACTTTACTCATTGTGTTTTTGCTGCGTGTTCCAGTTGTTCCAGCGATGTCTCACCAAGGTCCTCAACATCGACCTCTGGCGCCTCTATGTTACCTACGTCAAGGAAACCAAGTCCAGCCTCCCCCCCTACAGGTATGACCCCCTCCTCTCCTCCCCTTACACCTGTCCACTGGTTACCTGGCTGACTTACCTGTTCTGGACATGTGCTTACCTGGTCTGGCTTATCATTAATTGGACCGTATTTTATTTGTTAATTATTTGTATTTGTTTATATATATTTTTTTTAAGTTAGCAATTTTCTCCTTTTTTTCTTGTTCTTTTTTGTCCATGTTTTTTTTTTTTTTTTTTTTTTTGAGAGAGAGAGAGAGAGAGAGAGAGAGAGAGAGAGGACCTTAATTTAACTTGCCCTTTATCTCTCTCTCTATCTCTCTCTCTCTCTCTCTCTCTTTATCTCACTATCTCTATCTCTCATTCTATCACCTATCCTCACACTATCTCTCACTCTATCTCTATCTCTCTCTCCTTATGTCACACTATTCCCTACCCTCACTATCTTTCTATCTATCACACTATCTGTCTATCCTAACACAGAGAGAAGTTGTCCCAGGCGTGAGTTTGCCATCGACAAGATCGGAATGGACTACAATTCCTACGGCTCTGGAACGACTCATAAACCTGCTCAAGAATGCTGAGGTTGTGGGCTCTCGCTGAGAACCAGAAGATCATGGCAGTCCGAAGGTAGTGTGAGAGAAACACACACACACACACACACACACACACACCTTTACTATTCTCATTATTATAACAAGAGTCGAAACGGGGGTGGGGGAGGGGGGTGAGAGAGAGAGAGAGAGAGAGAGAGAGAGAGAGAGAGAGACTACTTTAAGAAGAGTGTATCAAGACACCTCTACCCCGAAATTGACCTCTCTTTTGGCTACTTTTACTTTTGTGGGAGCAGCGAGCAGCAGGCTTTTTTTTTTTTTTTTTTTTTTTTTTGAGCCGTATCCTTAGATGTAACCTACCTCCTTCCTTTGTATGTATTTCCTCCTGCCTCATTGACACTCATTCACAAGGAGAGATTCAAGACACACTTCCATTCGATTGACCTCTCTTTCATTTGGAGCAACATCTAGTGGACTTTTCTTGTTGCTGTTGTTGTTTTGTCCTTGAACTGACTCCATTACTGTAAAAAAAGATTCTGGTTAAATTACAAGACTCAAGCCACTCTTCTGTAGGTCATTTCAGTTATGACACACCTACAACTTACTAACTTGGCACACCCACAGGTTTATCAACGTGGTATCGCCACCCCATGGCTGTCTCGAACAGCCTGTTGGCGACTACTTGGAGTTTGAGAAGAATATTAACCGATTATCGCCGAGAAGATGAATATTGAGGCGAGGCGGGACCATGAACGCACGGAGGGTCGGCAAGGAGCTGGAGGCGGAGGCGAGGTTAAACCGTCACCTGCCCAGTGTCGCGCCTCGGCCTACCGGAGAATTAAACAGGTGAGAGAGAGAGGATTTTTATTGTATTTATTTATTTATTTTATGGTTTTCATCGTCATTCATATTTCTTGATTTGTATTTACGTCATTTTGTGTTTTTCTATTATTTTCATTATGTCTCGTCATTCATTTTATCAGATTAAGATTATTATTACTATTAGATATTCATTTTTCTTTATGCTTTTCTTCTTTTCATTTTTTCTTTTCTTCTTTGTTTTCTTTCTTTTTGTGAGAGAGAGAGAGAAAGCTTCTCAGCACTCACTCACTCACTCCTCCTCTCTCCCTGTCCAGGTTGAGATCTGAAGCGCTACATCAGGTGGGAGAAGGACAACCCCCCTTCTAGCACTGGCGACCAGACGCTAGTTACCAAGAGGGTGCGCTTCGCTTACTAGCAGTGCCTCCTCTGCCTCTCCCACCACCCTGACATCTGGTACGAGGCCGCCCTGTTCCTGCAAGAGTCCTCAAAGCTGCTCTCGGAAAAGGGGGTAAGTAACTATCCACTAGTATTTTTGTTCTGAAGTTAGTAATATTTAACCCGTCCGCTGCGATTGGCGTCGATTTGGCCTTCACTGGTAGCCTGGTAACATATCCTCCCAGGTCTTTCTCTGCCTCTGTGGTGGATAGTGGAGTGTTTCCCATGTGGTATTGGTGTGCTGGATATCCCCTTCCAAGGTGCAGGACTTTACATTTTAAGTCATTGAATTGTAACAGACACTTTTTGTTTCATTTCTGTAGCTTGGTGATGTCTTCTTATAGGAAAATCGCAGTCAAGGAGTTAACAAAGCCTTTGGATCGCTATAAAAACATAAGAACGTACGGTGTTTGCATATGTTGGTAGGTCTGTACAAGGCAGCTCCTGCAAACCTAACCCCACATAACCTCACCATCCATGAACTTCTTTAACCTCTTTTTTATATTGTTTTTATTTTTAAGACTTAGAACACACAAAGAACTCATATCATTATTTTTATACACTAGACATCATATTCTTTTTATTTATTTATTTTGAAGTCATTTATATCACACACTAAAAATACATAGTCATTTTTTTTACACAACTTGTCATTCTTTTTATTTATCATTATTTTTTCATGCCATTTATTGCACACACACACAACATCATATTCTTATTTTACTTTTTTATTTTGTAGCCAGTTATATCACACACAAAGAATACGCCATTTTATTATACACAACATGCCATTGTTTTACTTATCATTATTTTTTCAAGCCATTTAGTTCACACCTCTCTTTTGGCTACTCTTTACTTTCATCTCTTATAGGAGTGGCGAGCAGCGGGCTTTTTTTTATTTTTTTATTTTTTATTTATTTATCAATTTTTTTTTTTTTTTTTGCCCTTGAGCTGTGTCCTCTGATGTAAAAAAAAATAAATAAATAAATAAAAAGTCAATATTTCCTTCTCCCAGGACGTCAACGCGAGCAAGATCTTCAGCGAGGAGGCGGCGCAGATCTACGAGAGAGCCATTTCTGGGCCGCTGCGGAAGAACCAGCTACTCTACTTTGCCTACGCTGACTTTGAGGAGTCCGCCTACGCTACCCGGAGTCCACAAGATAGCAATAACTGATTTATATAGTTGATCCAGTTGCATGAAAAAATATTTCAGCAGTTGAGAAATTTACAGAAGAACTGTAATAAATAAAGGGAGGTACATACTATTCCAGTATTCTTTCCTTTTCTTTCCTTTTCGTCTTCGTTTTACTCGTGTTTTCCCTCTTAAAAAAAGATAAGAAAAAACATATCGGACGGTTTTGGTGTTCAGGACGTTAATAATTCTTAGCGGACTAAAGAAAAAAACAAAAATAAATCTTCGTTATACTGTATATATACATATATATATATATATATATATATATATATATATATATATATATATATATATATATATATATATATATATATATATATATATATATATATATATATATATATATATATATATATATATATATATATTAGCCTCATTTTAATTATTAGGCTTTTTCTTCTGTGATATTCTCTAGCGATGCAATATTTTTCTTAGCAACTCATTAACTATATACAACCTCTTTTTATTTATTATACTATCTAAAACGCTATTCTCTTCTTTCAACCTCCCTTTATTTATTAGGCTTCTTCCGTAAATTTCTCTACCTCTGAAATATTTTTTCATAGGAAATTGATAAACTATATACAACCTATCTTTATTTATAAGGCTCTTTTCTTTTACAAATTTCTCTAACGCTGTAATATTTTTCTTAGCAACTAATAAACTATCTAAATGCCCTCTTCTTCCTTAAAACTCCTTTTCTTTATTTGGCTTCCTCTGTAAATTTCTCTACCTCACAAATATTTTTCTTAGCCATTGGATCAATCATTTATATATATATATATATATATATATATATATATATATATATATATATATATATATATATATATATATATATATATATATATAAATATATATATATATATATATATATATATATATATATATATATAAATAAATAAAGTTATCCTGAATAATAAAATATGTAGAATTTATGAAAAAAATAGTTAATAAATATTGATATAGTTGCTAAGAAAATATTTCTGCGGTTGTGAAATTTACAGAAGAACCATAATAAATAAACGGACGTACATACTCTTCCTGTAATTTTCCTTTTCTTTCCTTTTCTTCGTTTGACTCGTGTTTTCCTCTTAAAAAGACAGATAAGAAAAAACATATCGGACGGTTTTTGTGTTCAGGACGTTAATAATTTTGGCCGACTAAAGAAAAAACAAAATAAATCTTCGTTATACTGGATTACATATATATATATAGTGATATATATATATATATATATATATATATATATATATATATATATATATATATATATATATATATATATATATATATATATATATATATATATATATATATATATATATATATATATATATATATATATATATATATATATATATATATATATATATATATATATATATATATATATATATATGTATATATATATATATATATATATATATATATATATATATATATATATATATATATATATATATATATTCTATCCTCTTCCTTTAATCTCATTTTATTTATTAGGCTTTTTCTTCTGTGATATTCTCTAGCGATGCAATATTTTTCTTAGCAACTGATTAACTATATACAACCTCATTTTATTTATTATACTATCTAAAACGCTATTCTCTTCTTTCAACCTCCCTTTATTTATTAGGCTTCTTCCGTAAATTTCTCTATCTCTGAAATATTTTTTCTTATCAAATGGATAAACTATATACAAACTATCTTTATTTATTAGGCATTTTTCTTTTATAAATTTCTCTAACGCTGTTATATTTTTCTTAGCAATTGATAAACTATCTAAACGCTCTCCTCTTCCTTAAACCTCCTTTTCTTTTATTTGGCTTCCTCTGTAAATTCTCTACCTCACAAATATTTTTCTTAACTATTGGACTATATATATATATATATATATATATATATATATATATATATATATATATATATATATATATATATATATATATATATATATATATATATATATACATAGTTGATCCAATTACCAGCTCATTGAAGAAAATTTACAAACCGTAATAAATAAAGGTTAAATTTCCAGGTATACTATTCTGGGTATCCTTTTCTTTCCTTTTCGTCTTCGTTTTACTCGTGTTTTCCTCTTAAAAGACAGATAAGAAAAACATATCGGACGGTTTTTTGTTCAGGACGTTGATAATTTTGACTGACTAAAGAAAAAACAAAATAAATCTTCGTTATACTGGATTGCCTATATATATATATATATATATATATATATATATATATATATATATATATATATATATATATATATATATATATATATATATATATATATATATATATATATATATATATATATATATATATATATATAT